>NW_027673101.1:0-210775 GCF_964194105.1 Spermophilus citellus | reverse complement strand
AGGGAGGAGGAGAGAGATGAGCAGGAGGAGTAGAAGATGGAGCAGGAGGTGGAGACGGAAGAGATGGAGAAGCAGAACGAGGAATAAAAAGAGGAGGAAGAGGAGGAGTAGAGGGAGGAGACAGGAGATGGAAGAGGACGAGGTGGAGGAGGAAGAGATGGAGGAGGAGGAGAGATGATAATGATGATGATGATGATGAGGCGGAGGAGGAGGAGAGATGAGGAACAGTGGGAGAGACTAGGAGGAGGAGGAGGAGAAGAAAAAAGAGGAGAGATGAGGAGGAGGAGAGAGGAGGAGGAGAAGGAGGAGGAGATGGAGCAGAAGAAAGAGGAGATGGAAGAGAAAAAGGAGATGGAGAAGGAGGAGGAGAGAGATGAGGAGTAGGAGGAGAAGGAGCATAAGTAGGATGAGGAGATGGAGTAGGAGGATGAGATGGAGAAGGAGGAGAATGGGATGGAGGAGGAAGAGGAGAAGAGGAAGGAGTAAAAGAGGGAGGAGGAGGAGGAGATGGAGGTGGAGAAGGAGGAGAAGATGAAGGATAAAGAGGAGGAGAAGGACGAGGAAAGGAGGAGGAGAAGGAGAAGGAAGAGAAGGAGATGGAGGAGGACGAGAGAGATGAGCAGGAGAAGAAGATAAAGGAGCAAGAGGAGAAGGAGGAGGAGATGGAGGAGGAGGAGGTGGAGGAGGAGGAGGTGGAGGAGGAGATGGAAAAGAGATGATGATGTTGATGATGAGGAGGAGGAGAGATGAGGAGGAGGAGGAGAGGGAGGAGGAAGAGGATGAGGAGAAGGAAGAGGAGGAGAGATGATGAGAAGGAGTAGAAGAAGAGATGAGGAGGAGGAAGAGAAGATGGAGGATAAGAAAGAGGAGATGGAGGAGCAGCAAGAGGAGATGAAGGAAAAAAAGGACAAGGAGGACAAGGAGAAGGAGTGAAAGGAGGAGGAGGAAGAGGAGAGGAAAGAGGAGGAGGATAGGGAGGAAAAGAGGAGGAGATGGAGGAGGAGGAAGAAAAGATGGAGGTGGAAAAGTAGAGAAAGGAAAAGGAGGAAATGGAGGAGGAGGATAGATGATGATGTTGATGAGGAGGAAGAGGGGGAGACATGAGGAGGAGGCGATGGAGGAGAAGATGGAGGATGAGGAATCGTTGGTAGAGGAAAAGAGGAGATAAAAGTGGAGAAGAGGGAGAGGTAGGAGGAGGAGGAGAGGGAGCAGAAAAAGGGGATGGAGGAGGAGGAGGAGAAGCAGCAGGAGGAGGAGAAGCAGGAGGAGGAGGAGAAGCAGGAGGAGGAGGAGAAGCAGGAGGAGGAGGAGAAGCAGGAGGAGGAGGAGAAAAATGAGATGGAGGACGATGAGGAGAAGTAAGAGGAGATTGAGGAGGAGAAGAGGTAGGAGGAGTAGGAGGAGGATGTTAGGAGTAGAATGAGTAGGAGATTGAGGAGAAGGAGGTGGAGGTGGAGGAGGAGGAGGAGGAGGAGGAGGAGGAGGAGGAGGAGAGAGATTAGGAAAAGAAGGAGAAGAAGCTGGAGGAGGAGGAGGGAGAAGAGAAGGAGGAGGAAATGGAGGAGAGATGATGATTTTGAGAGGAGGAGGAGGAGGACAAGGAGAAAGAGGAGTAAGAGATGGAGTAAAAGGAAGTGGAAGAGGAGAAGTAGGAGGGGGTGGAGAAGGAGGAGGAGAGTGAAAAGAAGGAGTAGGAGAGGTAGGAAGAGAAGGAGTGGGGAGGAGGAGGATAAGGAGGAGGAGGAGGAGGAGGGATGATGATGAGGAGAAGGAGAAGGAGGAGATATGAGGAGGAAGAAGAGAATGAGGAGAAGAGGAGATGGAGGAGAAAGAGGAGGAGGTGGAGGAGAAAGAGATGGAGGAGGAGGTAGAGGACGAGGAAGAGGAGATGGAGGAGAAGGAGAAGTAGTGGGAGGAGGAGAGAAAGAAGGGAGGAGGATGAGGAGGAGATGGAGTAGAGATGATGATGTTGAATATGATGAGGAGAAAGGAAAAACAAGGAGGAATAGGAGGAGATAGGGAGGAGGAGAGGATGGACAAGGAGGAGATGGAGGAGGATGGGGAGGAGAATCAGGAGATGGAGGAGGTGGAGGAAGAGGAGAGAGATAAGGAGGAGGAGGAGAAGGACGACGAGGAGGATAACAAGGATGAGGAAGAGGAGGAGAAGTAGAAGCAGGAGGAGTAGGGGGAGAAGGAGCAGGAGATGGAGGAGGAGGAAGAGGTGAGATATTCGGAGGAGATGGAGGAGCAAGAGGAGGAGGAGATAATGTAGGAGGAGGAGAATGAGAACATGGAGGAGGAGGAGGAGAGATGAAGATGATGAGGAGGTGGAAAATGAGGAGAGGGCAGAGGGGAGGAGGAGGTGGTGGAGAAGGAGGAAAAGAAGATGGGAAGAGGAGGAGGAGAACAAGGCAGAGGAGGAGATGTAAGACGAGGAGAGGAGATGAAGAAGAAGGTGGAGGAGGGGGAGGAGGAAGAGGAGATGATGTTGATGATGAGGAGGACGAGAGATGAGGAGAGAGGGAGAGAGAAGGAGGAGGAGATGGAGTAGGAAATTAATGGAGGAGGAGGAGTGGGAAGAGGAGGAAGAGGATATGGAAGAGAGATGATGATGATGATGCAGAGGAGAATCGATGAGGAGGAGGTGGAGAGGGAGGAGAAGTAGGAGGAGGAGGAGATATAGGAGGCAGAGGAGGAGGAGGAGGAGATGGAGGAGAGATGATGATGAGGAAGAGGAGAAGATATGAGAAGAGGGAGGAGAAATAGGAGGAGATGGAGGAGGAGAAGATGGAGAAGGAGGAGGAGGCGCAGGAGGAGGAAGAGGAGGAGGAGTAAGAGGAAGAGAATGAGGAGGAGGAGGAGGAGAGGTGGGAGGAGAAGAAGCAGGGGTAAGAGGAGGAGGAAAAGGAGATGGAGGCGGCGGGAAAAGAAGGAAAAGGATGAGAGGAGGAGATGGAGGAGAGGTGATGATGATGATCAGGAGGAGGAGGAGACAATAGGATAAGGCATAGGAGGAGATGGAGGAGAGATGATAATGTTCATGAGGAGGAGGAGGAGATATGTGAAGGAGGAAAATGAGGAGAGGGAGGAGGAGGAGGAGAAGGATAAGAATGAGGAGGAGAGAAAATGATGAGGAGGAAGAGAAGGAGGGGGAGTTGGAGGAGGAGAAGGAGGAGAGAGATGAGCTGGAGGAGGAGTAGAAGGAGCAGGAGGAGGAGAATGAGGAGATGGAGGAGGAGGAAGAAAAAGGAGAAAGGAGAAAGAGGAGGAGATGGAGGAAGAGGAGGAGCAGGAAGAGGAGGGGAGGAGGAAAAGGAGGAGAGAAATGAGCAGCAGGAGGAGAAGAAGCAGGAGGACAATGAGGAAGAGATGAGAAGGAGGAGGAGGAGGAGGGATGAGGAGGAGTAGAGGGAGGAGATGGAAGAGTAGGAGATGGAGGAGGAGGAAGAGAAGGAGGGGAAAGAGGAGGAGAAAAAAATGATGATGAACAGCAGGAGGAGAGTGAGAAGGATATGGAGGAAAGAGATGGAGGAGGAGAAAGATATGGAGGAGGAGGAGGAAGAGATGGAGGAGGAGAGAGATGAGGATGAGGAGAAGAAGGAGCCAGAGGAAGAGGAGGAGGAGATCGAGGAGGGAGAATGAGATGGAGGAGAAGGAGGAAGATGAGATGGAGGATGAGAAGGAGAAGAGGGGAGGAGAAATAGGAGGAGATGCAGGAGGAGGACATGGAGGTGGAGAAGGAGGAGAAGGATATGGAGGAGGAGGAGAAAAAGATGAAGGAAGAGAAGGAGGAGGAGATAAAGGAGAAGATGGAGGAGGAGAAGGAGGAGGAGAGGGAGAAGGAGCAGGAAGAGGAGGAGAGGAGGAAGAGTAGGAGATGGAGGAGGAGGATAGAGATGAGCAGGAGGAATATAAGAAGGAGTAGGATGAGGAGAAGGAGTTGGAGGAAGGAGGAGGAGGAGATAGAAGAGAGATGATGATGTTGATGAGGAGGAGAAATGAGAAGGAGGAGGAGGAGGAGAGGGAGGAGGTGGAGGAGAAGGAGTGGAAGGAGGAGGAAGAGGAGAAGGAGGAGCAAGAGAGGGAGAAGCAAGATGAGATGGGGGAGGAAATTGAGGTGGAAAAGGAGGAGGATATAGAGGAGGAGGAGGAGATGAAGGAGGAAAAGGAGGAGGAGGAGATGGAGGAGGAGAGGGAGGAGGAGGAAGAGGAGATGGGGAAGAAAGAAGAAGAATAGGAGATGGAGGAGTAGGAGGAGGAGAGAGATGAGCAGGAGGAGAAGAAGGAGCCGGAGGAAGAGGAGATGGGGAAGAAGGAAGAGGACATGGAGGAGTAGGAGGAGGAGAGAGATGAGCAGGAGGAGGAGAAGGAGCAGGAGGAGGAAGAGTAGGAGGAGGAGGAAGAGGAGGAGGAGAAGGAGCAGGAGGAAGAGGAGGAGGAAGAGGAGGAAGAGGAGGAGGAGGAGGAGATGGAATAGAGGTGATGATGTTGATGAGGAGGAGAGATGAACAAAATAGCAGTATTCTATTCTAAATTTAATGAGTTAATTTTAAGTGACAAGTAAAAATTATATATATATATATATATATATATATATATATATATATAAATTATGAGATGATTAATCAAGATATTATTATTACTATTATTACTATTTTTTAAATTTTTTTATTGGTTGTTCACAACATTGCAAAGCTCTTGACATATCATATTTCATACATTAGATTGAAGTGGGTTATGAACCCCCAATTTTACCCCAAATGCAGATTGCAGAATCACGTCGGTTACACATCCACAATTTTACATAATGCCCTATTAGTAATTGTTGTATTCCGCTACCTTTCCTATCCCCTACTATCCCCCCTCCCCTCCCCTCCCATCTTCTCTCTCTACCTCATCTACTGTAATTCATTTCTCTCCTTGTTTATTTTCCCATTCCCCTCACAACCTCTTATATGTAATTTTGTATAGCAATGAGGGTCTCCCTTCATTTCCAGGCAATTTCCCTTTTCTCTCCCTTTCCCTCCCATCTCATGTCTCTGTTTAATGTTAATCTTTTCTTCCTGCTCTTCCTCCCTGCTCTGTTCATAGTTGCTCTCATTATATCAAAGAAGACATTTGGTATTTGTTTTTTAGGGATTGGCTAGCTTCACTAAGCATAATCTGCTCTAGTGCCATCCATTTCCCTGCAAATTCTATGATTTTGTCATTTTTTATTGCTGCATAGTACTCCATTGTGTAGAGATACCACGTTTTTTTTTTATCCATTCATCTATTGAAGGGCATCTGGGTTGGTTCCACAGTCTAGCTATTGTGAATTGTGCTGCTATGAACATCGATGTGGCAGTATCCCTGTAGCATGCTCTTTTAAGGTCTTCAGGGAATAATCCGAGAAGGGCAATATCAGGGTCAAATGGTGGATCCATTCCCATCTTTCCCAGGAACCTCCAAACTGCTTTCCAAATTGGCCGCACCAATTTGCAGTCCCACCAGCAATGTACAAGTGTACCCTTTTCTCCACATCCTCGCCAGCACTTGTTGTTGTTTGACTTCACAGTGGCTGCCAATCTTACTGGAGTGAGATGGTATCTTAGGGTGGTTTTGATTTGCATTTCTCTGACTGCAGGAGATGGTGAGCATTTTTTCATGTACTTGTTGATTGATTGTATATCCTCCTCTGAGAAGTGTCTGTTCAGGTCCTTGGCCCATTTGTTGATTGGGTTATTTGTTTTCTTATTGTCTAATTTTTTGAGTTTTTTGTATACTCTGGATATTAGGGCTCTATCTGAAGTGTGAGGAGTAAAAATTTGTTCCCAGGACGTAGGCTCCCTATTTACCTCTCTTATTGTTTCTCTTGCTGAGAAAAAAACTTTTTAGTTTAAGTAAGTCCCATTTGTTGATTCTTGTTATTAACTCTTGTGCTATGGGTGTCCTATTAAGGAATTTGGAGCCCGACCCCACAATATGTAGATCGGAGCCAACTTTTTCTTCTATCAGACGCAGAGTCTCTGATTTGATATCAAGCTCCTTGATCCATTTTGAGTTAAATTTTGTGCATGGCGAGAGAAAGGGATTCAGTTTCATTTTGTTGCATATGGATTTCCAGTTTTCCCAACACCATTTGTTGAAGATGCTATCCTTCCTCCATTGCATGCTTTTAGCCCCTTTATCAAATATAAGACAGTTGTAACTTTGTGGATTAGTCTCTGTGTCCTCTATTCTATACCATTGGTCCACCCGCCTGTTTTGGTACCAGTACCATGCTGTTTTTGTCAATTATCACAAAATTTTGATTTACAACTCTTTCTATTTGTTTTACAAGGCAGCACAAGAGAAATACTTACAGGTTGAGTAGAGAGGAAACATTACATAGCAGAGCTATGTATACTATTAATAGTGCTGTGTGCACTCAAAGAAAGCATTCTCAATTTCCTTCCCCATGCAATAAAAAATCATGCAGTTGAAAGATACGCTAGTTACTGATTAGATAACACATACATGTGTTTGTGACATTAAGCATGTGGGCAGCTGCTCAACTTGGCAGGTCAGGTCCAATAGATAAGGAAGACACTCTCTTCACACAAGACAGTGTTTTTTTGACTAATACTATGAAAGCAAGAGAGAAAGCAAAGTAACAGACACAGGAAACTGTATTGCCAGACTAGGAAAACCCACACACTGAACCTATGTACTAGAAAGTCCCAAACAGTTTTCCTGGTCCTGACTGGGAAGTCTTGGGCAAAGCATCCTCTCTACAGGTGATAATCTGAAGTCTTGTTCTAACTTGTATTGAAAGTGAGGCTGAATAAATACGAGTTAGAACAAAGAAAACTTCATTCTAACATCTTGGATGACCTAGTGATCCCGTGAAGAACACTACATCCTCCCCAGCCAGGTCAGATCCTAGAAGAGGGAGTGATAGCCTTGAGATGACTCAATAAATTGGGGTTCCAATGAGTGAGTGACCAAGCCAGATGCATTGAGAAATTGGCATTCTTTAGCTGTTTCATCAAGGATATGCAGACATCGTGCAGTCACATGAAAAGGGAAGATCTTTAAGATTTTCCTTAGACCTCTAGTACTGATTCTTTCCTTTATAAATAGTTAAAACTCTCATATGCAAAATTAAGCCAGTTTTCTGCATAAAATAATGTGGAGATGAACATGAAACATAGAGAGTTACCCTTGGGAATAAAAAACACTATGAATATTATTCTCCTAGAACTTATCATTATATTTCAATATTTATTTTTCCAAATAAAGTTAAATGCAATGTTTGTGGGTGGTGTTTTGTTGACCCCAAAAGCTCACATATAAAGAGAATATTGTGTTTTTACTTTTTTGAGCAGGACTTGTAGATGAGAGTCTAGAGGTTTATTTCAATCAAAATTGTGTTTCTCTCTCTGTGATGTCATGTCTTGGAGCTTTAAGATCTGAAAAGGGACAGGGATAGTTGATAGTATCTTATAATTACTGGATACAGAGGGGTCTGAGAGACCATGACACATGCTATCTAAAGTATAATCAATAAGTATAACAAACATTGTATTGTAAGTTATTAACTAGAACAAAAAAGGTCTACAAAATCACAATATATAATGAAATAAAAAACTGTGGGGGCATAAATGCTCCTATAGTATGTCTTTTTCTTTTTACAGTCATCATTTTACATGTTTCTGGTTACACTTTTCTACTAGGTATCCAAGACTAAAGAGGTGGTCCCAAATTGGGATGTTTTTCCTACACTTAAGGTGAGTCTAGTCTCCTCAGTGATGAAAGTCATGGAATTCATGAGGAACTGCATGATTTCTTCAGTCCAAGAGTCAGGATGAGCCTGTGGATAATGAGGATTCACCAGGAAACATTGAGACTAATTCCCCCTTCAGCAACCCTCCTCTTTTACCTGAATATGCACGTTGGCACCTAGTCTCTTGGGTCTTTCTCCTCTCCCTGATTGGGAGCTTGTATACCTCTCCAGAGTTGTAGATCCCTTAGGGTGTACTGCAACACTATAAGGTGAAATTTTAAATTCATAATTCAAACTAGGGATATCTGGGCATTATTTTAGTATTCCTGGGTCCTTCCTATAACTTAATTTTTCCATAATTACAAACAAAAGAGTATATAATTTACATAAATAATATTCTCCAAATAAAACTTAAACATATGAAATAATTAACGGAGATGATATAGCATTATTTACCCAATAGAATGTTTTACTATTGCATCAATCCATTAGCAATGTGACTAGTGGGAGATGTGTGACCTAATAACATCATTAAATGCATGACAAGGTTAACATTAAGAAATTCACACTTTATTTAGAAACAAATTGCATCCGTAATGAAATATAAGTAAAAATGCTCTGTAAAATGGGCATGGTGGTCCATGCCTGTGACCCTAGGGATGAGAGAAGTTTTGCAAGGTAAAAGCCAGGCTTCATAACTTAGTGAGGCCCTATACAACTTAGCAAACCCTATCTCTAAATAAAAATAAAAAAAATTCTGGGGATGCAGTTTACTGATTAAGTTCCCTTAGTTATGTAAAAGAATAAAAACTAAAAAATTTAAAATTTCATATAAATCTTAAGAGACTTCTGTAATAATAAACTATGGGAATTATATTGTCTCCAGTTGTGAAAAATGAGAATATTTAGCAATTGTTGATTTATAGTAAAATCATATCCTTTTAGGGATGCACTATTATATATTTGTATATCCTTATTTCTACATTATCAAATGAAGTTGTTACAAAAATTTTTAGCAAATGTGAAAAGAAATTATCCATTTTCTATATCTAAATGATTTTTTCCCTCCTAGGTCCCAAATGCTTCAAGGGATGGGCTATAGATTAAAAAAAAAACTACAATTTTTATATTTTTCAAGGTGATTTTTTATTGTAAATACTTTGCTGTTATCCAAGGTACATACTTTGGACAAATGTTGCTCCACCCTTGGTACAGGTATGAGGTAAGTAATTAAAAAATGTCTGAAATTTGAATACAGTCTTGGACACATTCTTCGGGTTTCTATATGCTATGAATCCTCCAGTATTTCAAAAATGTTTGATTAATGGCCAAAACTTTGCAAAAATTTTTTTACATGTGCTCTCACTCGTATGAATTCTGAGGTGCTGAGTAGGGTGTGAAGAACTGTTGGAGACTCTGACACCTATTTTACACTTGTATAATTTCTGTGCTATCATAACTCTGGTGTGAAATAGTGTTGAACTACTGTGAAATAAGGGTTGATTCATCCTTAAAGACACTGATGCAATGTTTTCACTTGGAAACCTTCTCTCCAGTATAAAATCTGTACTGTTTAGTAAGATGTGATCTTCAATTTTAAAAGGTTTGCCATTCTTCACATTTATAGGACTTCTCTCTAGTATGGGTTCTCTGGTGTTGAGTAAGTGATGATTTTGTATTAAAAGCTTTGCCACAATCTTTTTTTTTTTATTGATTATTTATCGCATTACATAGTTCATGATATATCATCTTTCATACATTAGACTCAAATTGTGCTTTGAACTCCCATTTTCACCCCAAATACAGATTGCAGAATCACATCTGTTACATATTCGCATTTTTACATAATGGCATATTAGTGACTGTTGTATTCTGCTACCTTTCCTATCCCCTACTATCCCCCCTCCCCTCCCCTCCCCTCCCATCTTCCCTCTCTACCTCCCCTGCTGTTGTTCAATTCTCTCCCTTTTTTTTCCCTCCCCCTTGCCCCTCATAACCTCTTATAATTTTATGTATCCTTGAAGGTCTCCTACCATTTCCATATGCTTTCCCTTCTCTCTCCGTTTCTCTCCCCCCATTCGTCTTTGTTTACTGTAGTCTTTTCCTCATGCTCTTTCTTCCTGTTCTGTCTGTAGGGCTTCTCTCCAGAATGAATCCTTTTGTGACAATTAAGCTGTGAGATTCGATTAAAAGCTTTGTCACAATCTATACATTTGTAGGGCTTCTCTCCAGTGTGGATTCGCTGGTGCTCAGTAAGTGATGATTTTATATTAAAACTCTTGCCACATAATTTACATTTGTAGGGCTTCTCTCCAGTATGAATCCTGTTGTGGCGCTCAAGATGCCAGTTTCTATTAAAACTTTTGCCACACACTTTACATTTGTAGGGCTTCTCTCCAGTATGAATCCTGTTGTGACGATCAAGATTTGAGTTTGTATTAAAACTATTGCCACACACTTTACATTTGTAGGGCTTCTCTCCAGTATGAATCCTGTTGTGGCGATTAAGCTGTGTGTTTGTAGTAAAACTTTTGCCACACACTTTACATTTGTAGGGCTTCTCTCCAGTATGAATCCTGTTGTGGCACTTAAGATTTGAGTTTGTATTAAAACTTTTGCCACACACTTTACATTTGAAAAGCTTTACTCCAGTATGAAGCCTGTTGTGGCAATAAAGAGTTGAGTTTCTATTAAAACTTTTGCCACACACTTTACATTTGTAGGGCTTCTCTCCAGTATGAATCCTGTTGTGGCGTTCAAGATATGAGTTTCTATTAAAAATTTTGCCACACACTTTACATTTGTAGGGCTTCTCTCCAATATGAATTCTCTGGTGATTTTTAAGGCTTGGATTTTGACTAAAAGCTTCGCAAAATTGTTTACATATGTGGGGCATCTCTCCAGGGTGTGTCCCCTGGTGACAAATAAGATTGGAGCTTTTATTAGAAGTTTTGTCACATTCTTTGCATTTGCATGGCATATCTCCTGTATGAACACTGTGATGTTGAGTAAAGTCCTTGAGTGTCTTGCATTCTTCACATTGGTAGGTCTTATCTGCAGAGTAAATTTTTTTGTGTTGAGTAAGTGTTGAAAACATTTTTAAGGCTTTGCCACAACTTTTACATTTACAGGTCTTGTCTTCAGTATAAATACTCTGATGTTTCACAAGTTGTAACCTTTCACTAAAAGTTTTTCCGCATTCTTTAAGTTTGTAGGATTTATCACTGTCATAGTATCTACTGTATTTAAAAGATGTTGAGCAAGCTGATGGTTTGATATATTCTTTAAACTTATAGGGCTCTTTCTCTATAAATTCTCTTGTATTGAGCAAGCTCTGCACTGTGATTAAAACCCTTTAAAATACCTTACACTTGCAAGTTTTGCCTTGACTGTGAATATTTGGATGAGTAATAGTTTTTGAGCACTGAAGCAAGACTTTCCCACATTTTTCATCTTGCTAATTTCCTTTAGAAAATAACTAGGAGTTTCTCTATATTCATAATTTTTATCACCAATATAAATATACTGGTAATTACTCAGGGTAGAGACATGGCTAATGGTGTTACTTATAGCATTATGTATATAGTGCACTTTCCATAAATCTGTATCAGAATTGTCATTGAGCAATACTGGGGAAGTAGAAAACTTTCTAAACTTCTTAATATCGTCTATTTGGGCACAAAAAGAAATTACTGTTTTGTTGCAGAAAATGGACATTTTGTAAAGAAACTCTCTTAAGTATCACTTTTAGACATATCTTCTCTGTGCAAATGTTTGACTGGAAGATTAACTCAGTGCTACATTTATACTTGGCCAAGTTAAAAACTGATGCATAGACCAGATTTTCCACATTTCCTTTCACTTAAAAAATGGCTGTGGATATATTTTCAAAGACATATACAGCTCCTCAAAAGTAAGTTGAATAAAATGAATATTTTTTCAGATATTAATTTTCCCTACAGTCTTTTGACCATAAAATTTTTATCATAAATAGGGACTACAAATTTGTTTTGACCACTGTAATACGATTTTTGAACTTTACTCTCACCTATATTTTCCCATTTTTTTCTTAGTTGTAAATAGTCAGGGTCACACTTTCCATATCTTCCCTCTTTCTCTCTCATTCCCTGCTCTGGTAAAATTTCTCGAGGATGATGAGAATTTATGGCTGAAATAAAAATAACAATCATGTTTACTTACTCTACTGGGCTGAATATATTTTGCAAACATGGGCAATTACAGCAATAAAGGAACATAAGCAGGGGAGTAGATTATTAAATCTAAGCCCATTGTTACTGCAGAAATATATAAATCAAATAAAACTGTATACAGAAAATTACTTCCAGAAATTTCCAAATCATCTTAGTGTTCACAGTATCCAAGATGAGTACATTTCTATGGAGAGTAATATAGTATAAGAAAATACATTGTGATACACAAAGCCTTTCCTCCTTCACAATATATTTTTAAAATCTACCAACTTTCTTCTGTTTCATTAAAAAAGAAATGTGAAACATGTGAATATTTGGGGACTTTTCAAAAAGGGATTCCTGGTTACTAACAGAAAAAAAATGGCTAAATCTACTGTAAGAAAAGTAAGTTATGAATTACTCAAAGGGAATAGTAAATTATCATTTAAAAGAAGTTTACTGAACTTAACCCACACACAAAAAATAGAATAAAATGTAGTCAAGAATTGTTAATAGTAATAAGCAGAAAATGTGTGTTTAAAGACTTTCTTTAGAAAATGTCTGAAAGAGTCAGGGGTGGTTGTACATAGCAATATAGGAGGTTGAGCCAGAAGGATCAAATTTTCAAGGCCAGCCAAAAAAAAAAAAAAAAAAACAAACTAGTAGTTCTCTTTCCAGTACTAATAAATGCATCTCAGAAAATAAGAAAAATAAAACATCCAAGTAGCCCGATAATCTCCAAGTTGTAAAGACTCAAAGCAGGTTTTAATCCAAGTTTTAAAACTTACAGAGAATATTCAGAGCATCCAAATAAAAAGATGGGTCACCTAGAAATGTGTAACTATATAATTGTGAAATCCTTAGTCGAAATTTCACAGCACAGAAAGGGATTTGGGACTATTTTAGGGATGAAAGAATAAAAGTATCAACCAAGACATTATATTCACAGCTACTATCTTACAAAAGAGAATAAAAATTAAGACTTTAAAGATAAAATGCACACACTATTCATCAACACTAGATCTGTTCTCCAAAAAGTACTAAAGGAAATCCTTCATACTAAAATGTAAGTGTGCAAATCAACACAAGTCATACAAAATTTTAAACATTTCTTGGCACAAACAATTCTATTTTATTGTAATTATGGGTCTCAAAACATGTAATTTTGCAATAGAATTTGAAAGACAGAAGCATAAAAACAAAACTGTCAGTAGGTATATATACCTATAACAATAATATAATTTTGAAAGGACACATAAATATTCAATTTTTTAATAAAGTGAAGTCAAGTTGATACTCATACAATGTATGAGGAGGAGATTCTTCATTGTTAGATATTTTTGTCGGCAAATGCAACATTACAAATGTCTGATCAAAACAAACCTTGGCTATATGAATTAACTCTAAATATTACAACTATAGGTGGTCCACAAGATACTCTAAATCTAAGGACACACACATACTGAAAGCAAAGTGATAAAAAAGTGACACATACAAAAGTGACTGAATGTGACCAGAGGAGGAAGCCGCCCAGCGTGCGCCAAGCCAGACCGAAGGAGGAAGCCGCCTGGGGCCAAGCCAGACCGGAGGAGGAAGCCCGGCCCCACCCCATGTGCTAGTCTGGAGGAAGCCCATCAACCCTTAAAACCCATCAAAGGGGGTGAGGCTACCAGCATGGTTCTGTGGCTGATCCAGGTACGGGGTTTCCAACTCCCCCACCCTTAGCTGTGATAACTCAAAATATTTCCCACAAGATTTTGGGGGTTATAGCTATCAACACAAAACAACAACTGTACAGGCACCTGGTTTCTACCTCAGAGACTAGAATAGGGAAGATACAGGTGGAAGGTCATTTCCTTTCACACTGGCTATACCCATCATCCTGAATACAGAGGCTCAAGCTAAGAATAGACAATGCCACCTACTGGAAGCAAGGAAAACAGTGTTCTGAGAGACTTTTATTTTCCTCTTTCTTTCTCTCTTTTCTTCTCTCTCTTCCACAACTTCAACATATGTGAAACCAAGAACTGTGCATGAACAACCGAATTACCAAAGTAATATAAGATAGAGGAATTGCATATACCCCACCTTCCCCCATTTTTTCTTTATTTCTATCTTACTTTCCTTTTCCTTCTCTTATTTCTCTTTTTTCCTTGTTATTTTTTTTTCTTTTTTTTATTCGTATTCTCTCTATTCCACTTTCAATCTCCTAACTTTTGCTATCTATACATAGGTTAACTATCTAAATACAGATAGGAGGTTGAGTCTATACATTCTTGCATAAATTACCAGTCTGTTGGTAAGAGTTCTCCAAAGGTGCTAAGTTAGTTTAACCTCATACCCTCACTCATTTCCCTCTAAGTATAACATCCTTCGTCTGAAATTAAGTTTTCTATATGCCACAAGATATGGTATGCCTTTTATGAAACTAATGAATATATTCTTAAGTAATAATTAAAACCAATATCTATAGACTTAGAATCTAACTACAAATGTATTAATAACAAAAACTTGTACTTAGATAATGTACTGTTGATATTGGGAACTGTTAACATTGTCTTTCTCCGCAAAAGAGGGATTTTGGAGCTATACAAGAACAATACAAATATATAAGGGGAAAACATTAACACAACAGTTTCACAAAGCCAGAAAGAATCATGAGCAGTATGAAAAGACAAGGAAAGAAAGGACCACAAACAATACAGGTCAATTCAACATTAGACGAGGAATATCTGCAGCTGATAGAATGTCAGACAAAGAGTTCAGGATATACATGCTTCAGCTGATCTGGAGTCTCAAGGAAGACATTATACAGCAAATTCAGACAATGAAGGATCATTTTGACAATGAATTACATAAACAAATCCAAGAAGCAAAAGATCAACTCTATAGGGAGATAGAGGATATAAAAAACAAACAAACAGAAATCCTGGAAATGCAGGAAACAATAAACCAAATTAAAAACTCAAATGAGAGTAATACCAGCAGAGTAGAACACTTAGAAGATAGAACTTCAGACAACAAAGACAAAGTTTTGCAACTTGAAAAGAACATAGAAAGCTCAGCAAGAATGTTAAGAAATCATGAGCAGAACATCCAAGAATTATGGGATAACATCAAGAAACCAAACGTAAGAGTTATTGGGATACAAGAGGGTATAGAAATCCAAACCAAGGGAATGAGCAATCTATTTAATGAAATAATACTAGAAAACTTCCCAGACTTAAAGAATGAAAAAGAAATCCAAATACTAGAAGCCTACAGGACACCAATTGTACAAAATCATTAGAGATCCACACCAAAACACATAATAATGAAGATGCCCAACATACAGAATAAGGAGAGAATCTTAAAAGCCACAAGAGAGAGGAAGCAGATTACATTTAGGGGTAAACCAATCAGGATAACTGCTGATCTTTCAACACAGACTCTGAAAGCTAGAAAATCCTGGAACAACATATTTCAAACACTGAAAGAAAAAGCGTTCCAACCAAGAATCATGTATCCAGCGAAATGAAGCTTCAGGATTGAAGATGAAATAAAAATCTTCCACGATAAGCAAAAGTTAAAAGAATTTGCAGCTAGAAAACCAGTTCATAGGACCAGGATAATACATTAATAGTCATGGGATATTCAGATTAAAAATAGAATAAAATACCATGGGTAAGTTTTACATGGGTGCCATATGCATGTGGTATTATGTATAAATATGATGCACTAATAAACAATCCAGCATGCTTTACTCTTAATAGAAGATCCAGTCCTAAAATTCATCCACAAAGTTAAATATATGTAAACTTAACCAAGAAATTTTTGAATTATAAGAGAAAAAAATTATAAGAAGAAAAAAAAAGGATTTATTACCTAACATGTGCATTGTGAAGCTGTACTATTACAATTGTCATCAAGGAATCATGATGTCAACAAAGTCCACCCAGGAACCCAGGAGGATGTAAAAATCATACACTTAATTGCAATGCAAAAGTCATTTTCAGGTCAATCTCAGCAACTTAGCTAGACCCTCGGTCAGAATAAAAACTAAAAACTACCAGGCTCATAGCTGAGTGGTAAAGCACCCTTCTGTTAACTACCAAAACAAACAAACAAACAAAACACAAATAAAGTCCACAGGAATAAGCGAGGTCCCTGTAAACCTCAGCTCCCCTCCTGCAGGAAAACCATGTTTGGAGGTTTGATTATTCTTATTAATTAATTAATTAATTTTTTGGTATTTAATGCAGAGGCACTCGACTACTGAGCTCCATCCCCATACCTATTTTGCATTTTATTTCGAGGCAGGGTCTCCCTGAGTCTGTAAGTGCCTCGCAAACTTGCCCAGGCTGGCCTTGACCTCGCAATCCTCCTGCATCAGGCCCCCTCCCGAGCCACTGGGATGACAGGTGTGCGCCATCGCCCGACTTGGAGATTGGATTTCTAGTGGTCCCACCTGTCAATCACAACAGCCCGGGAAGACGCTGGGTAGTCGCGCTCACCTGCCAGACAGGACTGGGACAGGGGCTGAGGCTGCCCCAGGGGATGGGGAGGCTGCGAGGGGTCTCCACCACTGTCACGCTCCCCACCTGGCTGGCCAGGGGGACTGAGGGGCGCTCTCCCCGTGGGGCTAAGGCCTGTGGACGCAGAGAGCGCCCGGAGTTGGGGTTGGGGTCGGCCAGCTTGGGTTCCCCCCACAGCCAATCCCGCCAGACGGCCTCCCTGCCCAGCCTCCCTGTCCAGGCACTAGGTGTCACTGCACATTCACCTTTTCCTGGTGCCCAGCAGCCAAGCCTGCCCTGGAGAGCTTCGGCCCCTGCATGGGAGGGCCACCCGGGATCCTGGGCACGGAGCGAAGCCTGGAGTCCAACTGCAGGAATCATGAAACCGCGAACCCAGGAGAAATAAATCCCATCCCGAGCGCAGAAGCCTGCCCCCTGCTCGCTGCCTGCGCTCAGGATTGGACAACGCTCAACACAGGGGCTTCTGATTGGACATGGCATCAGTCAGTCTCCACTCTGCCCAGCCTGAGCCCAGGGAGCCTTCTTTTTGAGTGACAGGGGGGTAATATCTGCTCCAGGCAAGGAGGAAACCAGAATGGCAGGGCTTTTTTATTTTTTCTTTTCCTTTTGAAGTCTGGGCATTGGGTCAGGGTTAGGGTGACCAGAATTCTAAGTTCTGTTGGGTTTTGATGTTAGGAAATTGAAGTCAATTTTTGAAAGTTTCATCACCTGGACCTCCTCCTACAATAAGACCTCCCAGAGCATCTTCAGGATGCTGACTTGTCCTCTGTTTATCTGTGCAAAATTCTCCAAGCAGAACTGGCCTTTTGCCTTTTGGGAACTGCTGGTAGAGGCTCACAGGGGGCCTGGCAGGCACCTTGGAGGAGACTCCCACCGGGTTGGCAGCATGAGAGCTGATTTTCCTCCAGCTGAGTTGAATCTGTATCTTGAGTCCACAATGAGCTGGAGGCAGAATAAGGAGATCAGCACAGAAGACAAGCAGGAGAGCACAGACCTGAGTAAACCCCAGCAGCACTGGGCTCTCTCACTCTCTGGCCATGGGGGTTGAATTCAGAACTCGACCTCTGAGCCCATTCCCCAGCCCTATTTTGAATTTTATTTAGAGACAGCGTCTCACTGAGTTGCTTAGGACCTTGCTTTTGCTGAGGCTGGCTTTGAATTCGCCATCCTCCTGCCTCAGCCTCCCCAGCCGCTGGAATGACAGACGTGTGCCACTTTTTTTTCTTTCTTTCTTTTTGAGAGAAATACCTGTGGTGGCCACAGGATAACAGCCTTGCACAGATCAAGGCCACCCTGGGTACTCTTCCTGGTTCTTGCCAGTCCCCTGGATCCAAAAACCAGCGACACCCTGCCCAGGTGTGCATCCTTAGTATCAGCTGAATAATTTGCACTTGGCAAGAAAAAAGAAAAAGAAAAACGACAGACCCTACCTGCTTGTCTTGATGCAAACAAAGTCAATGTGTTTCCAAAGACAGCTCTGGTCTTGTCCCCCCAATTCAGTGGTGCAAAAGTCACATAATACAGAGAAGATTTCTCCTTAAGAGGGGCTCAAGGGTGTGTCTCTTTAAGGAAAAACAATTTGGGTTTGATTGGGAGTCCAGAAAGGTAAATTCCAGGTTTTTCTAATTTGGTAAATAACTCCATAGACTCCAATGCACCCTGCTCCTCTCTGCCTTAGTTAACTGGAGGCCTCGAGATAACCTGTCCCCTGGGATCACTGCACCTGCAGATGAATGCAGCGCCCTGAACCTCCACCTTCCCACAGGCTCCAACACCTTTGGCAGCATCCAATGGGGGAGCCATTTAAAAAATACTGGAATGTACCTAAAGACATTTCCTCATCCGGCTAGGATGCTATCAATTTGGTCCCATGGTCTTTTCAGTACTTTTAAATCTTTTTCTATTTTATTGGTTCTTCTTAGTTATACATGATCATAGAGTCCATTGTGGTAAACTTATCCAAACATAAAATATACCTTATTCTCCTTAGGACCCCATTCTTGTGGGTGATCTTTATGGGTGGATTCACTTAGGTATTTTCATATATTTACATAGGAACATTATGGTAGATTCCTGCTACTGTCTTTTCTGTTCTTATCTCCCCTCCCTTCCTGTTGCTCCCCTTTGCCTCATCTACAGAACTTTACTTCTTGACCCCACCTTCCTTGTGATATAGATTTGGTTTGGGGGGATTGCCTTATTTTACTTTAGCATGATATTCTCCAGATCCATTCATTTACTGGCCAATGATATGAAGTCATCCTTTTTAAAAGCTGAGTAATATTCCACCATGTATATATACAACAATTTCTTTATCTACTCATCTGTTGATGGGCATTTATGCTGGCTCCATAGCTTAGCTATTGTGAGTTGTGCTATCATAAACATTGATGTGGCTGTGTCCCTGTAGTATGCTGATTTTATCCTCTTTATGCTGAGGAGTGGGATAACTGAGTCCGATGGTGGTTCCAGTACTAGTTTCTTGAGGAATCTCCATCCTGCTTTCCAGAGGGGTTACACCAATGTGCAGTTTCTCCAAAAAAGTGTGCACATTCCATGTCCCACACATCCTCACCAATTTATTGTTACTGTATTCTTGATAATTGCCATTCTGACTGGAGTGAAAGAGAAGCTCAGTGCAGTTTTAATTTGCATTTCCCTAAGTGCTAGATCCATTGCCTTTTCAGTATTTATTTTTTAAAATATTTTTTCTAGTTGGAGTCGGACCCAATACTTTATTCTATCCATTTATTTTTCTGTGGTGCTGAGGATGGAACCCAGGGCCTCACACGTGCAAGGTGAGCACTCTACGACTGAGCCCCAGCCCCAGTCCCCATCTTCAGTATTTTTTTCTTTTGCTTCTCAGTAACAGCAGCCCAGGTATCTGGGGGGCCAGTTTCCTGCATGTGTGAAATGGGAACATTTCTCTTGAAGGAAGACTGAGAAGGTCAAGGCACATGCCCAGGATCCCAGGGATGAGCAGTACCCGGTTGTCTGGCCCATGATGAGAAGATTATGTGGGTGAGAAGAAGGAAAGAGCCGGGGACACCTTGGGGCCAGAACCCCTCCTTCCCCCACGAGGGAAATTATTCTTGCTGTTAGTTTTCTTAAAGAAAATTAGAAATTTTCCTAAGCTACCAGTGCCATTAGATATAGGTCCCTGGATAGAGCTCAGATTTGTCTTGAGAGGCAAGGAAATGTAAAAACCAACCCAGTGGTTTTTGACTTGTTGTTACAAAAAGACAAAACCAACAAGCTAGACTTTGGGCTTCTTGGGGACAAAACACTGGGTTTTACCCAATAATTAACAATCCAACAGCACCTGACACCCAATTAAAGGGGGATGAAGAATTGGATGGGTGGGTGTGGGGGTCTGTGGGTGCCAGCTGCAGGAGATTGCCTCTGAGATACATTCCTTGCATTTGAGAGGTTTTTCAACACCAATGAGATAAACAATGAGGCAAGAAAACTGGCAAAACCCTCTGCAATATTCCATCCAGGAAAATTCACAAGCACTTTAAAAGCATCTTAATGTTTACACTCGGTCAAATGTGCCTCAATCAGAAGGCAACCATTTGAAAAGAGCTGTCAACATGAAAAGGTTCTGAAATCTGCTGGTTTCTGGACATTTGTGGATGACTGCAAAAACCATATGAGTCCATGGCTAATACATAAGTAAAAATAGAAATCTAATAATGAGCATTCTCTTAAGACTTCCATCCTGAAAACACTGCCCTATTTGCTTTGATAACTTAATTATCATTTAATCATTCCTCTAGCAACCTTTGAGATCCATAAAGAACTGTGGAACATGTCTTGTTGGGGCAGAAATGTTGGGATACCAAGAAGAATGGTTCACTGAACCTCAAAGGAGAGAGTTCATAAATCACCAGAATGCAGGAATGCCCACAAAACTTGAAATTAAAAACAAGAGACTGGGGTTGTGGCTCAGTGACAGAGCACCTGCCTAGCATCTGTGAGGCACTGGGTTCGATCCTTAGCACCACATAAAAAAAGAAATATATAAAATAAAGGTTTACTTTCCAATTAAAAACTATGTTTAAAAATAAAGATCAGATTAAAATTTAAAAAAAAAATGAACTCCCTGCAATGCAGTATTTCTCCTAGACCAGCTTCCTGGATCCCCAAATACTAGCATGACATGAGCAAGCTTAGAAAAATGGGTGAGAAATTACAGAAGTCTGATCTGGCCCCATCTCTAGTCCAGCCCCACTTAAATGTTCCTCTCCAAATAGCAACACCTCAGACCACGTATTTGCTGTCTCTCCCTTTAGAGCTTTCTCACATTTTTCCTTTCTTTCTTCTTGTGGTGCTGGGGATTGAACCTAGGACCTTGTGCATGCAGGGCAAGCACACTACCGACCTCACTGAATCCCTGGCCCCTCACGTTCTTTCCTGAATGTGCATCTGCTTTTCTAAATAGGTCTGTTCACGCACTTGATAATGATGAAGATCTTTTCTGCCTTGAAAACCAAGGAACCTACTTTTTCTGAGCTGATGTCCCTGTCTCTCCCTGGAGTCCCTTCCCATGACACAACCTCTCACAGCCAGAGTCAGACTTGAGCTTTGGAATTGTGTGGGTTTTTTATTGTTTGGGGTCTGATATCACATACATCACTGGAGGGAGGTAACCAGCAGCTATGCACTATTTTTTTAATAAGCAAAGGACAAGGTTTGGTAGCACATGTCATTAAGGCCAGGGATTTGGGAGGCTGCTTCAGGAGGATATCAAGTCTGAGGCCACAGTTGGCCTCTTAGCAAGACCCTGCCTCAAAATAAAATATTCAAAGTTCTGACACTGGGTGAGTCTTCATGAACAATGAAGGGTCAGAGTTCCTGTTCCAACAGTCTCCCCTTAGGATGCTGTGTGTAGGTATGTGACTGTTACCTTCCAACAGGACCCAGAGCAGTGGCCAGTGCCTGCCTGTATTAATAAATGGATCAAATGAAGTGAGTAAATAAAAAAAGCAATAAAAGATCTGACATTGTTGCTGGTTGTGATTCCATGGATATCGAGGTTAGGTTGTGTTTCTTGGCTCTTGTGTTTTTGCAAGAGAGGATTTTAGATAATACATAAAATGTAATCAAAGTAGAGCAAAGTTTATTGGCCCAGAAATCACTATCAAGAAGGGGGGAGGAAAACAGTGAGGCTTCTCTGACATGTCTATGCCTCACACCCCTTTGATCCTCAGGTTTATGGGAGATGCTGTGGGTGATACCAGAGGCCTGCCCATGGACAAATTCCTAGTTCTTAACTGGCAGTAGGATGACATCGCATTTGTAGGTTCCTACTCCACATGGTCTTGTCCAGAGTCACCAAAGCAAAACCTGAGTGTGTGTGTGTGTGTGTGTGTGTGTGTGTGTGTGTGTGTGAATTTTACTATAATAAAACTTTATTATGGCAGCTACTATGAAGACAAAATCAATAAGTGTTGGCGAGGATGTGAGGAAAAAGCACACTCATACACTATTGGTGGGACTGAAAATTGCTGCAGCCAATATGGAAAGCAGTATGGAGATTCCTTGGAAATCTGGGAATGGAACTACCATTTGACCAAGCTATCCCTCTCCTTGGTCTGAACCCAAAGGACTTAAAAAAACAGCATACTACAGAGACACAGCCACATCAATGTTTATAGCAACACAATTCACTATAGCTAAATTTTGGAGCCAACCTAGATGGCCTTGAGTGAATGCAAGGATAAAAAAAATATGCATTATATATATATATATATATATATATATATATATATATATATATATATATAATGGAATTTTAATCAGCAACAAAATAGAATAAAATCATGGCATTTGCAGGTAAATGGATGGCATTGGAGAAGATAATGATAAGGGAGGTTAGCCAATCCCCCCAAAACAAATGCTGAATATTTTCTCTGATATAAGGGGTCTGACTCATAGTGGGGTAGGCAGGGGTAACATGGGAGGATTAGATGAATTCTACATAGGGAAAAGGGGTGGGAGGGAAAGGGAGGAGGCAGGAGATTAGTAAAGATGGTGGAATGTGATGGACATCATCTTCCAAAATACATGTATGAAGACTTGAATTGGGTGTCAGTATATGTTATATACAGAGATATGAAAAATGTGCTTTATATGTGTAATAAGAATTGCAATGCATTCTGCTGTAATTTAGTTTTTAAAAAGAACATTATGAAAAGTTTAACATGTTATTCTAAATATATAAATGCAACTCTTAATTCACTTTGGTCTGCACTGACGGGTTCTAATTGGAACTTTTCTGGGACCAGTAGGAAATAGGGGCACAACATACTATCAGAGAGGACACTCCCTCTTGAGAGTGTTCCTCTTTACCTTCCTTATGTCTTTAAATAAAATAATACCTGATAGAAATAGTAGTTAGCAGATGCACACTAGTGACAGGAACAGGAAGTTCACATGCCAAAGATCCAGGACAAGTCTAGGTCGCTTTGGCCCATGCTGGTCTGGAACGGTTCTTACATATTTGATGGTTAGGTGAAATCATCCTATCTTTTTGAATTCTGGAATCCAGTCTGTGAAAGTGTCCCAGAACTTGTCCCCTCCAGGTTAACTTGTGTTCTCACTGGCAGAGAAGACCCATATTGCTCAAAGAAATCACAGGTTGTTGGCTGAGGGATGGAATTTAGCACATTGACTTGGCCCAGGCAGGGCTCTAGGTAAATGACTTTTCTAAGAAAACACATGTGGAGGTCTCTGCACAGTGGGCCAGGTTCATACAATGACTCCCTGACCTGCATGATCCCATCAATCACGTCTGCATGCTACCCATCACTATCAATATATAGCTGAGTGGTACATCCACCAAAAGTACTGAAAATAAATATGTAGATAGGTAGGTAGGTAGGTAGATAGATAGATAGATAGATAGATAGATAGATAGATCAAGGAAGGGATGAGCTGCATCTTTGAGAACCAATTATGTATCACCCCGTAGAGTTCCCTAATAATTTTGCATTTTAAAAATACAATCATTGGCTTATAAAATTTAGTATCCACTGTTAGGCCAGGTGTTAGATATTCATCAAAAATGGAAAAAAGTAGAGACCAATACTGTGTGACCAGAAACTCGAGAAAACCTTATTCAAGGGCCATAAATCATCTTTCAAAACCAGTGAACACTTTTACCAGTTTTCTAAAACAAACACAAAAACAAAAACAAAAAAACCCACTGTGCATTCGAGCTCAGAAAGGGGAATGCAATCTTCTGGAATGGAGGAGGAGTTTGAAGGTCAAGACTTTCTGAGCTTCTATATCTATTCTGTCCCCATTTTTTATTTTATTAACGGTGATGTCTTTTTTCTCTGTCTGCTTCTCCATGCATTCAGTGTTTCCCCGTCACAACATCTGCCCACCGCCCCTGTGTCCCTAGAGGTTCTGCCTGTCCTCTTTGCCACCCCACCAGTCACGGCTCTGCCTGTCACCCCTGCTTCCCCAGGTGTCATCTCTGACCCTCTACTTGCCTCTCTCTCTGGTCCAGATGTTAGGAATTCCTACAACATATTTCAAAGCCTTTTCCAGACAACCTGTCCTGGGTGTTCTCCAGAGACTGGAAATACCAATGACCACATGCCTGGATTCTGCACCCAAGGTCTCAAACCCTGGTGGATGGGAAGGATTGGAAAAATATTTGCACGAGTACCAAGTAAATGTACAGACTCCTCCCAAGTAATGACAATGGTATAATTTCTACTTACATAGTGGTTAGTTTGTATCAGTTTTTTTTTAAAAAATATTTCTAGTTGTAGATAGACACAGTACATTTTTTCTATTTATTTTCATGTGTTGCTTAGGATCAAACCCAGTCCCTCACAAGTGCTAGGCAAGCACTCTTGCCACTGAGCCCCAGCTCCAGCCCTGAAGAAAACTTTATTAGTAATTCAGAGATTATCGTGGGAGGTGAGCAAGCTGTCTGCAAACTGTATACATAAATTGATGTACTTTGCAATCTCTTGGGGACTGCTGGTCTGGAACAAGTCTCCCACCTATGCTAAATGAAAACTGAAAGACATCTTCACTGCTGGACTCAGTCTTCATTTTTCTCCTCCCACAAACATGTTTCTTTAACAGGGTTCTCAAATTTTGTCACCAAGAACTTTGAAGTGGCCTTTGGCTCCTTGTCCTTGGCCAGCTATCCATTCTATTACTTGCAATCAACTTCACATGGTGTTTCTCTGTAACACTCTTATCATCCAGCACTGGTACAGACCCTTACTGGTTCTTGCTTAAACTGGTGGTGGGGGGGGGACAAAACAAAAACAACTTCTCTCTGTCTTCTGGACTTCAACCCTTATAATCGAAAACAATCATTATTTTCATCATTAAGGAAAATTAACTGAGCCAGGCAGTGTTGCATGCCCATGATCCCAGCAACTTGGGAGGCTGAGGAAGGAGGATCGTGAGTTCAAAGTAAGCTTCAGAAATTTAGTAAGGACTAAGCAACCCAGTGAGACCCTGTCTCTAAATAAAATATATATATATATATATATATATATATATATATATATATATATATATATATATATTTAAAAAGGGAGGAACTGGGGATGTGATTCAGTGGTTAGGCAGCCCTGGGTTCAATCCCTGGTACCAAAAATAAATAAATAAATAATGAGCAGAATTGACCACTGAAATTCCTTCTAGGAAGCTTTCAAACTCTCACAGCCTAGTTAATCAGTGGAGGTTGACAAATGATAGCCCAAGATCACAAAAAAAAATATGTGCTTCTGCATGCATTACATGGTATGAGAATGAGGATTAAATTCTTCCATGGATGATGACTATAGCATTTTCCTTTTGGAGAGAACAAGAGCCTCCACTGGCTCCTCGTTATGCCCAGGGACTGATACCTCATCCCTCAGATCATGGTGGCATCAGTGGGGGGCGTGTACCTTGCATTGTCAGATGAATTCAGGTTCAACCCTAGGAGTTAGGCATGCACCAGACTTCCTTGGTTACACATGAGCCATTGTTAAAGGACAGTTTGGCATACAACCATATACTATGGAAATGAGGTTCAACTTCCTTCCTGGTGGACATTTTAGCATTACAATGAAGTAGAATAGACTTCCTAGTCACTGGTACTTTCTCTTGAGTTTTTTTGTGAAACAGGTTCATCCTAAACTTATTAAACACATTTCAACTTCTTGGGTCAGAGTCTCATGGGAAATCATGTTTTTCCATTAGGAGAGGGGCAAGATGTGTCTTTTATTCTTAAGCTCCAAGGTGCTAACAATGCAACATGGGCACAAACAGAATGTGGTGCTTGAGTAATTGGAGAGATGTTCTCTTCTACACAAGTGGAGCACTATCAAGACACTCAGTCTCTCAACAAAGATGGAAACACACCACTAACAGGAAGGTATTACAAAAACAGTATATCAACTGGGAAACTGCTGGAGACTGCAGAGGCTCGTGCCCCTAGAGGGCTGGGGTGGGGTGGTGTGGGATTGCATCATGCTACTCAGAACACTTTGCAATTTATAACTCATGAGTGGCTCATTCTGGAATTTTCTATAGCTTACAGAAAGGGAAACCATGGATAAAAGGAACTATGACAGTCAAATTGCTGTAAAACAAACACCAAGAGGCAATCTCATGAGTTTTCAGAGATAAATAGTTGTTCAGGTACAAGACAGCATTAGTGGGTTTCCCTACAGAATCCAAGAAGCTGGAAGGCAGTGAAACTTGTTTTTTTAATCATCAATAATTTTATACCTTGCTAAAATGTGCTTCAAAAGATAAGGGGAGATTTGTACAAGGAAATGTTTGTGGTGAGTAAATGACTCTTCCAGAAATGCCAATAGAGCCATCAAGGTTAAAGGAAATGAAAAAAGACAGAACCTTGAGCCCACATAAAATGATGAGAAGTAGTGGTATATATAGCTCAGTAGCTCAGTATGGTAGTAAAATGTAGCTATTACCATGGAGTATTTAGTTTCTAACTCTTTTCTATTTGTTTTAAAAATATAAGTGTAAAAATTTGTACTCTATATGTGTAATAGGAATTGCAATGGATTCCACTGTTGTGTATTAAAAAATAAAATTTAAAAAATTTAAAAAATAAATGAGTGCAAAAGTAACACTTAGAACACCAAAATAACACTTAGAACCAAACAAACATTGATGCTGAATGACTACAAGACTCCATTTTTCATTGCTATCAGGAAATACTTAAAGATGAATAACTTGTGATTAGAAAGACATTTAGGTCAGAATTTTAGAGTCTGAGAGGCCAAGATAAAGGGATGCCATCCATTTGGCTTCTGGGGAGTACCCACTTTGCTCTATTCTAGCATGGTGGCTGTCATCAGAGTGGGGACAAGTGGAAGAGGAAAAATTATATAGACCAATCCAAGCCACAGACCATAGAAGGTCAGTCTTCATTTTTCATAACAACTCATTTTCTCAAAAACTCATTCCAAGGGACTAGCGTCCATTCCTCCTGAGGGTGGTGTCCCCAATGACTGAATTAACGCCCAGTAGACAGCACATTTGGAAGGTTCCCCTGCCTCAGTGCTACCATAAGGAGGGCCAAGTATCCAAAACCTAAGCTTGTTTGTGGACAAATGATATCCAAGCCATAGAAGACACACGATGCATGAAGTTATAGTCTATGACAAAGATAAAAACGAGGACTGAGGGACAAATCTGTAAGATTAGCAAAAATTTTCTATAATATTGAAACTAATTTGGGATGAATAAAAACTGATTGTCATAAATTTAAGATGTTATAGCTCCCAGAACAATCACTAAGGAAAAACTAAAACATGTGCCAAAAGAAGAAAATAAAATAAAAATGGTACACAAGAAAAATGAATCATTAATAGGAAATAATGGGAAAATTGATGGACCAAAGCATATAAGTAGAAAACAAGTGGCAACATAGAAGCCGCCTTTTGTTCATTACTATTACTTTTTTAATTACTATTACTGCACATAGATCCAATTTGTTCCAATTTTAGAAAACATATTGATCAAGTTGGGCATGCAGCACACATCTGTGACTCTAGAAACTCAGGAGGCTGAGGTAAGAGGATTCAAGTTTTAGTCCAAACTCGGTGGACTTATGGAGAGCATGTCTAAGTCATCATCATCTGGACACAGTGGTGCAATGCTGTCACTAAGCTACTTTTGAGACTGAGGCTAGGGTATCACAAGTTTGGTGCTGGCATCAGCAACTTAGCATAACACTGTCTGAAAATAAAATATAATAATATTAAAAAAGTGGCTGGGGATGTAGCCCAGTGTTAAGGCACCCTTGGGTAAGAGACCTAGAATCAAACAAAATTGTTCTGCTGTCTACGTCAGATTCACTTTAGATTCCAAAACAAAGGCTGGATGAGAATAAAAATAAAATATAAAAACATAAAAATAGCAATCAAGGACCCAACACAGTGGTGCAGGCCTGTAATCCCAGTGACTTGGGAGGCTGAGGCAACTGGATCATGAATTCAAAACTGCAGGTGGTAAAAATAGAGTTCCTCTTGGTGGAATGGTCTGGCTGCAAAATAAAAGCTAAGAAAGGTAAAGCAGGGGGGAAACCCACAGGATACAGAAAGTAATTTTAAAAGCAGGGGTGGGATGGGCTAGCCTATCTTAGGGATGAAGCTTCCACACTCAAAAGAGCAAACTGGAGCCCATGTTTGCTTTATTTATATCAGGGAATATCAAATGTTTTCCATGGAATGTTCTTTGCCAAGTAAGGTAGAAGGTGGGCTTTGCAGTTCACAATGGGTTATGCTCAACTCCAGAGCTCCAAGAGGGGTCTTCCTAGTAGAGCAGAGATAGGGTCATGTGCCTTGGGCAATCTAGTGCACTCTGGGGAGATGTAGATATTTTCCAAGGTTAGACCTAAATCTCCATGGCTCCATTCCCAGAGAAGACCCTCAAGTAATTCATGGGTGGCACCCTGCATATTCCCCCTTTTTACTTTGTAAAAGAAAATGATGAGCTGTTATTTCAAGTTCCTGGATTCTTTTCCTGAGAGTGTGACAACCTATTATCACAATACAAAAAAGAACTAGTAGCAAACATCTTATTCCAATAATATACCATGCAGAGTGTTTCAGTGTGTTTCCAGAGTTAAAGCCATTCCATTCTTGAAGTATTTTCAGTTAGAGAGGTAGGATCCAAAAGATCAATTTTGCTTTTTTGAATATCCTGATGTTTGATGTAACACCATAAGATCCAAGCTACTATTACTTGCTATGCCAAATGCCCATTAGATGATTTAACCTTTTCTCTATCCCATTGGGAAGCATTATATTTGCCTGCAGAAACACAGACATTCATAATCAGATCGCATTTAAACCTTTCCTTAAACTTGATAGCAGAAAGCTTATTACCAATATTTATGACAGAAGTTTCTAAGGCATTCAATTTAGTTTCAATATTTCTATCAATATTTATTATTATTGAGGGCTTTGGAAGTATTTTGAGCCAAATTATTAAGAAAATTTGCATGTTGAATATTCTGAGATATAGTCACTTAGGCTGTTTCTGTAGAAGTGATAATAAAATGAATACAATTTTAAAAATCATAACCAAGAATTATGAGTTCAAGAGCTTGCTTAAGTCTGGTCAACTGAGCATGCATTTATTGTAAAACCTGAACACTAGCATCAGCATGCCATGGCTCTGAAATGTTGACTGGTAGTAAGACAAAGGAAGATTGGTGAAGGACTAATGTTCCTATCCCTCTGTTATATGTAGTGATGCAGTTAGGTAAATTGCACTTCTTACAGGCTACAAGATATTTATCATCATTTCTCTTAACTCTCACATTTCCAGTAATTAAAGCATAAGGAGATTGAACACAGGCCTGCAGGCCATACCAGGAACCCTCTTTACACTCCCTGCCTACAAAGTCAGGCATAGGGCTGTCAGTGCAGTATAGGAAATATGAGGCTGCAATTAAGCACCAAACATCTTTTTGGATACGGCCTTCACTGAAGGTTAGGATATTACCAACAAAACCTCCAGGGATCATGGCATCCTTATGTGATTGTGTTTTGTAAATTTTCGGAGACCAGTCTAAAATAAATCCACTATTTCTAGAACCCTTTTGCTGTACTTGCAAGACATTTGACAGTCTATTCATTTAGGAAAGATGCCAAATTCTATTGCAGAATGATTTGGACAGTAAGGTATTGGCAGACGTTCTGTGGCAATGATTGGCTTGTTATGAGAAAGTCCCATTTTAATAACTATTTGGACATATTGCTTAGAGTCCCAGGGTCCAGTACGATTGGCTTGCCTCATATGCTGTCTTTTGTCCAAAAGATACCCCTAGATAGCCAGCATGCTTATTATGGGACCAATATATAAGTAGTTGTCCACTGTAACCAGTATAATTAAATCCAGTCACAGGGATGGGTGTAACCTGAGTATCTGTAAAACCACACATTACATGAGTATCATTGGTAAATACTGGGATGGATTCTCTGGTCCACATCACTGGGTGTACCAAAGGTGGGTCTGGAAAATATGTCCAATTGGTTTCTCCCTGGACCTCATTTACTGGACAGCTCAACAGAGCTAACATGGCCACAAGCATTGTGGCTGCAGAGTTAGTTCCTCCTTGTGTTGTACTTCTGCTCAGCCTATATCATTAGATCCTACAGTTGCCTCCATGATGGTAGTGTCAACATTGGGTCTCTTGTGCCTTCTTCATCCTCTTCTTCCTTTGTAGCTTTCTCTTACAGCTGGGGGTCAGGGCTGACATCTCTGGATTAATCTTCAGTCATCTGAACCTCGGTTCTAGGCCCTCAATGTCTGGTAGCACATTCAGGTACCCCAATAGGATGAGAGGCACATTCTGGGCAACACAAGCATGACCTCTACCCCACGTTATCACTTAATCTGATCATTTCTGTTGTTACGTTTGTAAACCTTTCCTCCAAACTTGCCTTGAGGAACTGGCTGCAGTGGAAGAAATGTGTCTTTCAACTACAGTGTGAATTTCAGAGTTACAATTTAAAAAAAAAAAAAAACTAAGGCAAAGCATGATTAAGATTATTTTCTGGGGCCTTATCTGCCCCCCATTTTTGGTAATTGTAGCTTAATAGATAAATGAGCTCATTCTACAATGGCAGGACCTTGAGGCTTATGCGGAATACCTGTTTTATGATCAATACAAAATTGATGGCAAAACTGCTGAAAAGAAAAATTAGCATAAGCTGGAGTATTATCAATTTCAATCTGTAAAGGACATCATAATGCTTCAAAAGTAGCTAGATAGTGAGAAAAAACATGCTGAGTATTTTCTTTTACACAGGCATTGGCAAAAATAAATCTAGAGTATGTATCAAAAATAACATGAACTTAACACTGTTTGCCAAATTGAGGGATGAGAGTTACATCCATTTGCCATAACTGATTTGGTCATAAACCATGGTATTAAGATAAAATATGTATCATGTTGGGGAAGCTAAACCTGAATTTAGGTTGGTGATTTTTAAAGGTCAAAGAGTGCAGGTGGGAAATGAGAATGGGATTTCATCAGTGGATGAGGCATAGGTGTTAAAATACCATGCAGAGACTCTTTATTATTTTTTTATTGATTGTTCAAAACATTACAGAGCTCATGATATATCATCTTTCATACATTAGACTCAATTGGGTTTTGAACTCCAATTTTTACCCCAAATACAGATTGCAGAATCACATCTGTTACATACTCACATTATTACATAATGGCATATTAGTGACTGTTGTATTCTGCTACCTTTCCTATCCCCTACTATCCCTCCTCCCCTCCCCTCCCCTCCCCTCCCATCTTCCCTCTCTACCTCCTCTGCTGTTGTTCAATTCTCTCCCCTTTCTTTCCCCCCTCCCCTTTGCCCCTCATAACCTCTTATAATTTTGTGTATCATTGAAGGTCTCCTACCATTTCCATATGCTTTCCCTTCTCTCTCCCTTTCTCTCCCCCCATTTGTCTTTGTTTACTGTTAGTCTTTTCCTCATGCTCTTCCTTCCTGTTCTGTTCTTAGTTGCTCTCTTTATATCAAAGAAGACATTTGGCATTTGTTTTTTAGGGCTTGGCTAGCTTCACTTAGCATAATCTGCTCTAATGCCATCCATTTCCCTGCAAATTCTATGATTTTGTCATTTCTTAGTGTTGCATAATACTCCATTGTATATAGATGCCACATTTTTTTTATCCATTCATCTATTGAATGGCATCTAGGTTGGTTACACAGTCTAGCTATTGGGAATTGTGCTGCTATAATCATTGATACGGCCGTATCCCTATAGTGCGCTCTTTTAAGGTCCTCAGGGAATAGTCCGAGAAGGGTGAAAGCTGGGTCAAATGGTGGATCCATTCCCAGCTTTCCCAGGAATCTCCATACTGCTTTCCAAATTGGCCCCACCATTTTGCAGTCCCACCAGCAGTGTACAAGTGTACCCTTTTCCCCACATCGCCGCCAACACTTATTGTTGTTTGACTTCACAATGGCTGCCAATCTTACTGGAGTGAGATGGTATCTTAGGGTGGTTTTGATTTGCATTTCTCTGATTGCTAGAGATGGTGAGCATTTTTTCATGTACTTGTTGATTGATTGTATGTCCTCCTCTGAGAAGTGTCTGTTCAGGTCCTTGGCCCATTTGTTGATTGGGTGATTTGTTATCTTATTGTTTAATTTTTTGAGTTCTTTGTACATTCTGGATATTAGGGCTCTATCTGAGGTGTGAGGGGTAAAAATTTGTTCCCAGGATATAGGCTCTCTATTTACCTCTTTTATTGTTTCCCTTGCTGAGAAAAAACTTTTTAGTTTAAGTAAGTCCCATTTGTTTATTCTTGTTATTAACTCTTGGGCTATGGGCGTCCTATTAAGGAATTTGGAGCCCAACCCCACTATATGTAGATCGGAGCCAACTTTTTCTTCTATCAGATGCAGTGTCTCTGATTTGATATCTAGCTCCTTGATCCATTTTAACTTTTGTGGATGGCGAGAGAAAGGGATTCAATTTCATTTTGTTGCATATGGATTTCCAATTTTCCCAGCACCATTTGTTGAAGATGCTATCCTTCCTCCATTGCATGTTTTTAGCCCCTTTATCAAATATAAGATAGTTGTAACTTTGTGGATTAGTCTCTGTGTCCTCTATTCTGTACCATTGGTCCACCAGCCTGTTTTGGTACCAGTACCATGCTGTTTTTGTTACTATTGCTTTGTAGTACAGTTTGAACTCTGGTATCGCTATACCTCCAGATTCACACTTCCTTCTTAGAATTGCTTTTGCTATTCTGGGTCTTTTGTTTTTCCATATGAATTTCATGATTGCTTTATCTATTTCTACAAGAAATGCCATTGGGATTTTGATTGGCATCGCATTAAACCTGTAGAGAACTTTGGGTAATATCGCCATTTTGATGATGTTAGTTCTGCCTATCCATGAACAGGGTACATTTTTCCATCTTCTGAGATCTTCTTCTCTCTCTCTCTTTAGGGTTCTGTAGTTTTCATTGTATAGGTCTTTCACCTCTTTTGTTAGGTTGATTCCCAAGTATCTTATTTTCTTTGAGGATATTGTGAATGGAGTGGTTTTCCTTATTTCCATTTCAGAGGTTTTGTTGCTGATATACAGGAATGCCTTTGATTTATGCGTGTTGATTTTATAACCTGCCACTTTGCTGAATTCATTTATTAACTCTAGCAGCTTCTTTGTAGACCCTTTTGGGTCTGTTAAGTATATTATCATGTCATCCGCAAATAGCGATAATTTAATTTCTTCTTTTCCTATTTTTATGCCTTTAATTTCTTTTGTCTGTCTAATTGCTCTGGCTAGAACTTTGAGAACTAAATTGAATAGAAGTGGTGATAGAGGGCATCCCTGTCTTGTTCCAGATTTTAGAGAGGATGCCTTCAATTTTTCTCCGTTTAGAATGATGCTAGCCTGAGATTTAGCATATATAGCTTTTACAATGTTGAGGTAAGTTCCTGTTATCCCTAGTTTTTCTAGTGTTTTGAACATAAAGGGATGCTGTACTTTGTCAAATGCTTTTTCTGCATCTATCGAGATGATCATATGGTTCTTGTCTTTAAGTCTATTGATGTGGTGAATAGCATTTATTGATTTCTGTATATTGAACCAGCCTTGCATCCCAGGGATGAATCCTACTTGATCATGGTGCACAAGTTTTTTGATATGTTTTTGTATTCGATTCGCCAGAATTTTATTGAGAATTTTTGCATCCAAGTTCATTAGAGATATTGTTCTGTAGTTTTCTTTCTTTGAAGTGTCTTTGTCTGGTTTTGGGATCAGAGTGATGTTGGCCTCATAAAATGAATTTGGAAGAGCTCCTTCTTTTTCTATTTCTTGAAATAGCTTGAAAAGTATTGGTATTAATTCTTCTTTGAAGGTTTTGTAGAACTCCGCTGTATACCCATCCGGTCCAGGGCTTTTCTTGGTTGGTAGTCTTTTGATGGCTTCTTCTATTTCTTCCTTTGTTATTGGTCTGTTTAAATTGTGTGTGTCTTCCTGTCTCAATCTGGGCAGATCATATGCCTTAAGAAATTTATCGATATCTTCACTATCTTCTATTTTATTGGAATATAGGTTTCAAAATACTTTCTAATTATCTTCTGTATTTCTGTAGTATCTGTTGTGATATTGCCTTTTTCATCCCGTATGTTGGTAATTTGAGTTCTCTCTCTTCTTCTCTTTGTTAGCATGGCTAAGGGCCTGTCTATCTTATTTATTTTTTCAAAGAACCAACTTTTAGTTTTATCAATTTTTTCAATGGTTTTTTTTGTTTCAATTTCATTGATTTCTGCTCTAATTTTAATTATTTCTTGTCTTCTACTACATTTGCTGTTGTTTTGCTCTTCCTTTTCTAGGTTTTGAGGTGTAGTGTGAGTTCATTTATTTGTTGTTTTTTTTCTTTTTTTGAGGAAAGAACTCCAAGAAATGAATTTCCATCTTAAACCTGCTTTCATTGTGTCCCATAGATTCCGGTATGTTGTGTCTGTATTATCATTTGTCTCTAAGAATTTTTTCATCTCCTCCTTTATGTCTTCTGTAACCCATTGATCATTCAGTAACATATTGTTCATTTTCCATGTGATGTAGGATTTTTCCTTCCTTCTTTTATCATTGATTTCCAATTTCATTCCATTGTGATCAGATATGGTGCATGGTATTATCTCCACGCCTTTATACTTACTAAGAGTTGCCTTATGGCATAATATATGGTCTATCTTTGAGTAGGATCCATGTGCTGCTGAGAAGAACGTGTATCCACTTGATGATGGTTGATATATTCTATATATGTCGGTTAAGTCTAGGTTATTGATTGTGCTGTTGAGTTCTATAGTTTCTTTGTTCAGTTTTTGTCTAGAGGATCTGTCTAATGGTGAGAGCGGTGTGTTGAAGTCACCCATAATTATTGTGTTGTGGTCTATTTGACTCTTGAACTTGAGGAGAGTTTGTTTTATGAACGTTGCAGTTCCATTGTTTGGTGCATACAAATTGATAATTGTTATGTCTTGTTGGTGGATGGTTCCTTTTAACAGTATATAGTGTCCTTCTTTAACCTTCTTGATTAACTTAGGTTTAAAGTTGATTTTATTCGATATGAGTATGGCCACTCCTGCTTGCTTCCAAGGGCCATGTGAGTGGTATGATTTTTCCCAACCTTTTACCTTCAGCCCGTGTATGTCTTTTCCTATCATATGAGTCTCTTGAAGGCAGCATATTGTTGGATTTGTTTTTTTTGATCCAGGTTACTAGCGTATGTCGCTTGATTGGTGAGTTCAAGCCATTAACGTTTAGGGTTACTATTGATACATGGTTTGTACTTCCAGTCATGTTCATTTATTTATTTATTTTAGTTTGGCTGGTTTTACTTTTTGGTTATTTTCCTCCCCCTTTACTGAGATACCTCCTGCTGTTAGTTTTGGGCACTATTTTTCAATTCCTCTTCTTGTAGTATTTTGCTCAAAATGCTTTGCAGTGCTGGTTTCCTTGCTGTGAATTATTTTAGCTTTTGTTTATCATGAAACATTTTAATTTCATTGTCAAATCTGAAGCTTAATTTTGCTGGATACAGTATTCTTGGTTGGAATCCATTATTTTTCAGCATTTGAAATACATTGTTCCAGGATCTTCTCGCTTTCAAAGTCTGTGATGAGAAATCAGTCGTTAACCTAATTGGTTTACCCCTGAATGTAATCTGCCTCCTTTCTCTCATAGCTTTTAATATTCTCTCCTTGTTCTGTACGTTGGCTATCTTCATAATTATATGTCTTGGAGTTGGTCTATTATGGTTTTGAATGTTTGGGGTCCTGTAGGCTTCCAGGATTTGGCAATCTATTTCATCTTTCATCTCTGGGAAGTTTTCTAGAATTATTTTATTTAATATGCTGTCCATTCCATTGGTTTGAGTCTCTGTGCCTTCTTCTATCCCGATGACCCTCAAATTTGGTTTTTTTATGACATCCCATATCTCTTGAATAGATTGCTCGTGGGATTTAAGCATCTTTTCTGTGTTGACTATATTCTTTTCAAGTTGATAAACCTTGTCTTCATTATCTGATGTTCTGACTTCTACTTGATCAAGTCTATTTGTAATATTCTTGTTTGAGTTTTTAATTTGGTTTATATTTTCCTGCAATTCTAGGATTATTGTTTGATTTTTTTAAGATCTCTATCTCCTTGTAGAGCTCATTCTTTGCCATTTGAATTTGTTTGTTAATTCATTTTCAAAATATACTTTTATTGCTTGGACTTGCTGTCTCATGTCTTCTCTAATATTCCTTTCCATTCGAGTTAGGTATGCCTTGAGTTCTTTCCCTATCCCTGCTTCTGATGTTTCTATGTCCTCCTGTAGAATTAAGTTGTCCTGCATTGTTTGTACTCCTTTTTTCCCTTGTTTTCTCATGTTGTCCACGTTACTTTCCAGCTCTATTTGATTTCCATGTTTCTGCTCTCTTCTATAGATTTGTTTTGGTTCTGTATTACTCTGTTGTTTCTTCTTTGTGTTGTTAAACTGTGCCTGCTAACGTGGATTCTGCTGGAAATTCCTTCCGACGGCCGAGCTCCAGTGACGTCACTACTCTGCTATGACAGGCCCCAGGCTCCTTGCTGGGGTGTCCTAATGGGGCTGTGTGACTGGACTGTCTCTGTTTGGTTTCAGCTCCCCGTCGAAGCAGGCGGGCAGTCTCCAACCGCCCAGTATCTCAGGCAGCAGGCGGGTGATAGGTCGCCGGCGGGGGGTTGGACTCCAGCCGCCCAGTTGCGCGGGCAGCAGGCCGGCTGTCGCCGGTGGGCGGGCGATCTCTAGGCACCCAGTCCTGCGGTCAGTAGCCGGCGGGCGGGCATTCTCCTACCGCCCAGTTACGCGGGCAGTGGGTGAACTGTCGCCAGTGGGCCTGCGGTTTCCAGCTGCCCAGTCGCGAGGGCCTGGCCTCTAGTCCCCTGGTTTCTCCTGCTAGTCTTGATTTCTCCTGCTAGACCAGATTTCCCCTGAGTGATGGCTCTCGGCAGTTTAAACTGTACTCTGGGCCTGTCATTTGTTGGGTGTGGAGGGTGTCTATTGGGAACCCCGGCACTCTATTGTTTTGTTTCCGTTGTGGGGGATAGAACTGTACCGCTTCCTTCCCCCTCTGAAATCCCGTACTCAGCACGGGGGTGAGTGCGGGCTCATCCAGCAGGATTCCACAGAATCGCAGCCACTTTTCTCCCTGCTTGCTAATTAATCGCTTCTCTGTGGTGCCCCGCCTTCTGTAGCCACGGGGAAGGCCAGGCAAATCAGTCAGCCCGGATCTCCGGGGTCGCACAATTGGCTATTGGGATCCCTGGCACTCTATCGTTTTGATTTTTTCTGCTTGCCCCTCCCCCCGCGCTGGCTAGACAGGTTTCGTTTTGGCTGCTGATGGGAGGGGGAGTTGAAGGTCAGGTGTCTCTAGTTTTCCCCTAGTCTTTATGCGGGCTCACTCTGATACTCCCTCCCCTGGAAAGTCTAGGAGAGATTTTATGCGAATTCCCCTATGTATAGGGAATGGGCTGAGTGACACAGACCTGTTTTATTGTTGCAGTCTGTCGGAGAGTGGCGGTGGATACTTCAGCTCTCCAAGATGGTGGCCGCTGATTGCCTTGGTGGAGTTTCCGTTGTGGGGGATAGGACTGTATCACTTCCTTCCCCATCTGAAATCCCGTACTCAGCCCGGGGGTCAGTGCGGGCTTGGCCGGCGGGGTTCCACCAAGTCGCAGCCACTTTCCTCCATGCTTGCTAATTAATCCCTTCTCTGGGGCGTCCCGCCTTCTGTAGCCACGGGGCGGGCCACGGGAATCAGTCCGAGACTCTTTATTATGTATATTTAGTACATCTTCATCAAAGCTGTTTTTAAAATGTTACTGTAATCAGTACTGAGTCACATTTACAAAATGATTAAGATGTTATAGGAAAAATGTTTTCAAATCATCTGGAACAACTATCCATATAAAACTTGGAACATGATCCCAAACACTATCTCACACTTTACACAATTAATTTTAAATGGAAGAAAGGTGTAAATATGAGAATTGGAACTACAAGATTCTTAGCAAAAAATATGTAAATCCCTTGACCCTGCATTGGACAATAGATTCCTAGAAAAGACTATTTTTTTTTTTTGTTTCTTTCTGGTACCAGGGATTGAACCCAGGGTAGCTTAACCACTGAGCAATGTTCCCTGCCCTTTAAAAAATTTTATTTACAGACCAATTGCTACATCTGGCTTTGAACATATGATCCTCTTGCCTGAGCCTCTCAAACTGCTGGGATTATAGGCATGTGCCAAAAGATACTTTGTATAATGCCATATATTTGGAAAATATCTACAGGATTTTAGATATGAGATTTATGATGTGGCATAATAAATTTTTTGAAGGGTAAAGATAAATATATTTACAATTTAGTCACTATGTTTTTTTAAGCTATGGACATCATCTAGGCTTCTGTATATGCTATTTGAAATTCCACTGTCCCCAGTGGGGACTTCTATCTGAAAAACTCCAACCACATTTACCTTGTATAAGTCAAACCTGGATATCCACTTTTTCTTTATCTATAGATTTAAATAAAATTAAAATTTCTCAAGAGTAAAGATAATTCCTCTGCAGCCAAATGATCCCTAGCCTTGTGTTGAGTCATATCAGCTGAAGGGCTGTCAAACAAATAATATTAACTAATTACCTTCTGACTCCAAACTAACATCTGTATACTTGTTGTTTTTTCATCTAGTCATGAATATATTGTTGAGTCACAAAAAAAGAGAAATCTTATAATTTTGTGGGCTTATTTTTTAACAAATTATGAATTATCATGAAAATGGTTCTCATTTTCACCAAACCCACATAAGTGTCAACAGAGTCAATATTAAGCCTGTTACATTCAGAAGTGTCTTTGTTCCTTTAATAATTATTTGTTCATACTGAAAATTGAACTCAGGTGTGCTTCACCCATGAGCTACATCTCCAGTGGTTTGTTCATTTTTAATTTTTTTTTTTTGGTGGGAAGCCATTCTTGCACGTGACTGGGCACCTCCCTGATTGGGTGTGAGGCGTTCTGGCTAAACTTTGTCGAACTAATCCCCACCCTCTCTAGGTGCAAGAGCCCTTCTGTGTGGGGGTGTGACTGACCATTGACCCTGAAACCAATCACTGACCCTGACTTTGAAATGCTGTCCCCCTCAACCTTCACTGGATGGAATTTTCCCCTGAATTTCTTGTTCCCCAATAAAAGGCCATCCTCTGGCATGCTCTCTCTCTCTCCTGCTGGTCCTGAGTAAGACTTGCTGCCCCACTGAGGCAGGAGCCAGAGGGAGAGCCATCTCAGACCTGGTCAAAGAAAAAGGTAATTGAGTTTTTTGTGTTTATTTTGATCTCACTAGTTAACTTCTATGCTATGAACCTGTTGTATGAAGCCAGCGTGCTGGTCGCGCAGTGGAATTGGTGCCCATGAAGGGGCATTTTAGTTCAACTAGATTGAGTGGGAACACACTATAAAGATAAAGGAATTGGTGACAATTTTGGGTCACAAAAGGACCTGGAGGTACTGAAGGAACGAGGCGTTAAATTAATTAAAATGGGAAATTCAACTTCTATGGATAAGGAGATGTATTTGACTATTCTAGACACTATAATTAATCAGAGAGGAAAACAGATAAAAAAGACTCAGTTATTACAATTCTTAAAGGTTGTAGGTGAATTTTGCACTTGGTTTTGTGACCAAGAATCCCCAAATTTACATACTTGGGAGAAATTAGGGAGGAAATTACAAAAAAAAAAAATTGCCTTTCTAATAAATTACCTGGAGGCATCAAGAATATTCAGAAAACATGGATGGCCTTAGAAATTTGCCTTTTTGACTACTTGGATCAGAACTCATGACCCCCTTAAGATCTATTGAAAGGCATTCAGAGAGCTGTTAAGTCTATTCAAATGAAAAATCCGCCTGAGGCTAAGTTAATTTCTTTTCCCTTGAGCCTTTTAAAAATGAAAGCTCTCGGGGCTGAACCAAAAGTTAGGAATGTGACCTTGAGCTTTCAGGAACAAGATCAGGATATCCAGGAGGAAGATTGTAGAAGTCAGGATCATAGAGAGGAAACATCTGCAGTCATACAGAGTCCTCCGGAAGAGATAGACAATCCTCCCGGAGAGGAAAATCCAGAAGAAATTCCTAGAGAGGCACAAAGCCCTTCTCCACCACGTGGCTTAGAAGCCCAATTTCAAAATGGTGACAGCAGAGATTCTTTCCATGAGGCGTAGTCTAAGGAAGAGGAATCAGGCATTGAAACTCAGGACTAACAGAGAAATTTTAACAGACTGCATTTAACACCTCCTGCCCAGGCTATTAGAATTCAGCCATTATCTGCTAAAAGGACAAAATTTAACAGTTACTCTGAATTAACAATGACTTTTCTTACCCCGTTCCATCGAGGTATTAAGAAAGTACAGGAGGCAGGAGAGGACATTAGTGGTTTTCAACTTTTCCCAGTTTTTGAGCAGTTTAATGACCAGGACCAAAGGGTTCGAATTCATGCTGTAATTCCATTTAAGAGTATTAAGGAATTGAAGAGTGCTTGTGAGACTTATGGTCCGAATTCACCTTTTGTACAAAATTTGATTGATATCATATCCTGACAACCAATTGCACTGAGTGATTGGATTTCGTTAGCCAGATCTTCTTTGAGTGGCAGAGATTTTTTCCTTTGGCGGTCTTATTGGGCTGATTTTTGTACTGAACAAGCAGAAAAGAATAGAAGATGGAATTTGCAGACCCCAGTAGAAATGCTTTTAGAAATGGGTGAATTTGCTGATTTGGAAAGGCGGTTAAATTATGGATTTGCAGTGTATGATCAGATAATGGACTGTGCTAAACGTGCCTGGAAACAAATAATTTCCAAGGACCAGTCCAATTTAGTTCTTACCTGAGTCAAACAAGGTGCCAGTGAGCCATATTCATATTTTGTAGCCCGACTGTATCAGACAGCAAATAGGTCTATTGGAGACCTGGGAGCTTTTGAGTTTATTGTTAAGCAACTGGCATTTGAAAATGTGAATAAATATTGTCAGGATGTTCTCAGACCCCATTGTAAAAAAAGGAACAGTTTCTGAGTTTATCCGCTTGTGTTCTGAGATTGATTCCACCCATTTGCAGACAGTAACGCTAGCCGCGGCCCTTAAACAAACCCTACAACTGCAGGAATTTGTACAAAAACCCTGCAGAAAATGTTATCTCTGTGGCAGAAACAATCATTTTGCGCGAGAATGTCGCACTCGAAATTTTAATTCAAGGCTCCATCTACTGTTGATAATAGATATTGCAGGACTCAACCCCACGTGGCGGATCAAGATAGCATGGATCCCGCCTTCTTGTCATCATTTCTGCCTGGCTGGAACACAAATTTCTGGTCGGCCCTCCCCCCTGGCCGAGAATGATGAAGTAGATGATGGTCGCGCAAACTGACGTCATTGTGTTGATCATGGGGGCCGCCATTTCTATTTTACCAGATCGGAACAACAGTTTCTGTACAAGCCCTTAATGATTTTCAAAAGCTATTAGGAGATATTAATTGGCTTATGCCATCCTTAAAACTAACTACTTCTGATTTAAGTTCTTTATTTCAGATATTAATATTTCCAACTGAGCATACCCCAACAGGAGCCATATGGCAAAGATTAGGAGTTATTGAGTGGATTTATTAAGCCCACTCCCCTCAAAAAAACATTGAATCCTTTTCATGATTCTATGGCTCAATTAGTCATTAAAGGTAGAACAAGGATTTTACAATTAATTGGATCTGAGCCTGATATCATAATTATTCCATTTTCTGTTCAACAGAATAATTGGCTTCTTCAAACTTCTAGCTTATGGCAGATAGCTTTTGCTGAATTTCCTGGCCAGATAGATAGTCATTACCCTCATGATAAAATTATTCAATTTGCACCATTAACATCACTTATTTTTCCAAAGATTGTGCGTGCACGCCCTATAGATGAAGCTGATGGTTCAAGCTCAGGTAAAGCAGGTTTTTATAGTTGTGTTCACACAGAGGTAATGCAAACTTCATATACTTCTGCCCAAAGAGCAGAGTTTCAAGCTCTGATTTCTGCCTTAAATTACTTTGCAAATGAGCCTATTAATATTTATTCTGACAGCTTATATGCAGTTGGAGTTACCAAAAATATTGAAACTTCAGTTATTGGGTATACTTCATCCCAAGAGTTATTTTAATTATTTCATAATTTACAAAAGGCAGTGCAAATGCGATGATACCCATGTTTCATAGGACACGTATGGGCTCACACTAATCTTCCAGGACCTTTAGTTTCAGTTAATGACAACATTGATAAATTAGTAGCTATTTTCCAACAGATGTCTTCATATGACTGTGCACAAGCTTCCCATTCCTTGCATCACCTACTGCTTCTAGCTTACATAAAAAATATAATATTATCAGAAAACAAGCCCGTCAAATTGTAAGCCAGTGCCCTAAGTGTGTTATTCACACTCCATCTCCACCATCAGGGGTAAATCCCCATGGATTAAAACCGAATAAAATATGGCAAATGGATGTAATTCATATTCCTCAATTTGGTAAGCAATGTTATGTACATATAATAGTCAATACATATTCCAGATTTATTTTTGCCACAGCACGTACTAAGGAAAATACTCAACATGTAATTTCTCATTGCCTAGCAGCCTTTGCTGTGTTAGGGTGCCCTATACAGATTAAAACAGATGATGCACCCACTTATGTAAGCTCTTCTTTTCAACAATTTTGCCAAGAGTTTCAAATTAATCATAAACAGGAATTCCTTATAACCCCCAAGGTCAAGCCATTGTGGAATGAGCTCATTTATCTATTAAGCATCAATTACAAAAATTAAAGGGGCAAATAGCCTCAATCATGCTTTGTTAGTTTTAAATTTTTTAAACTGTGACTTAGAAGGTCACACTGTGGCTGAGAGACAAATGTCTCCCACAATAACAGGCCCTTTAGGCAGAGTTTTGTGGAAAGATTTACAAACTGGTCAATGGAAAGGCACAGACCCAGTGATTATGTGGGGCAGAGGTCATGCTTGTATCTTTCCAGAAGGTGCTTTTCATCCTATCTGGGTGCCTGAACGCACAGTCAGACATGGAAGAGATAGAACCGAGATTCAAGTGACTGAAGATCGACCCGGAGAAGCCCCCATTCAAAAGGAAGAGATATTGAAAAAAGATGAAGAGAAACCAGATTGACCCAGCTGAAAAGCTGATTTCATGGGAAGACGTGAAGAAGCTAACAACACAGGCTTCCTGAATAATTCAACTCCTAGGAAAGAACAGGACCTCAGTCTTGATGGTAGCAAGAGTAATTGCCCTGCTGGGCTGTCAGGTAAAGAGGAACCAGACAGACATTTCCTGGACATATTTCCCAGATCCACCCCTGGTACACCCAGCTGTGTGGACTGGAGAATCTATTCCAGTGTTTACTAATTACTCATTCATGATGGGAGGATTTACAGATACTCATATTACTCCAAATCCTGTGACTAGATTTAATTATTCTGGCTACAGTGCCCAATTACCTTTGTGTTGGTCCCACGATAGACATGCTGGCTGTCTGAAAGTATCATTTGAGGAAAAGACAGCAATTGGCAGACCTACACTGACTAATTATTCTATTTATGGAGACTTAAAACCTTATACTAGATCAGTAGTTAAGATGGGACTTTCCCATAACAAGCCAGTCATTTCTGAAAAACCTCCACAGATACCCCACAGTCCAAATAGTTCTACAATTGATATTGGCACCTTTCCTAGATGGATGGATTGTGTAAATACCTTTTCTGTACAACATAAGGTGTCTAAAGATAGTGGGTATATTTTAGACTGGTCTCCAAAAATTGATAAGAGACAATTATGAAAAAATTCTGTTATGACACCTGCAGGATTTGTTAGTAATATTTTGACTTACAGTGAGGGTGGTATTCCAAAAGATGTTTGGCGCTTAATTGCTGCCTCAGAATTCTTACATTTTACAGAGAAGCCTTTACCAAAATTTGTTGGCAAGAACTGTAAGGAGGGATCTTGCTATGGCTTACGAGCCTGTGTCCAATCTCCTTACCTTTTAATTATTGGAAATGTAAAAGTTAAATGGATAGATGACAGATATGTTGTTACATGTAACAAATATAACCTAACCAATTGTATTACTATGTATAATGGAGGAAAAGGAGTGCTGATACTTCATCTGCTCTCTTTTGTTTCATTACCTGCTAATATTTCAGAGCCATGGTATGCTGGTGCTGGTTTACAAGTCTTGCAGCAAATTCATGCCCAGCTAGCAAGACCTAAACATGCTATTGGAATTATAATTGTTGGAGTTTTGGCATTAGTTTGTATCATTGCATCTAGTGTTTCTGCATCTCTGACATTGTCTCAAAATATTCAACAGGCAAAATTTTTAATAATTTAGCTCAAAATACTTCCAAGGCTCTGCGTAATCAAGTAAATATTGATGAAAGGAGTTAGACTAAATTAAATGCCTTAGAGACGACTGTTATAGACATAGGTAATGAAATTTCAACTTTAAAATTTAAAGAAAGGCTTAAATGCCATGCAAATTATAAATATGTGTGTGTTACAGCTGCCAAGTACAATGCTTCTCTCTGGGATTGGGAGAAGGTTAAAAACCATTTATTACATATTTGGCAAAATAATAATAATAGCTTGGATCTTTTGGAACTTCATTACCATATCCAAGACATTCAAAATAATAGAGCTGATTTTCGGATCCTTCTTCTTTGGCTAAACAAATATTGAAGAAGTTAAATGGATTTAACCCTGGAAATATTCTTAAACACTCGGCCTGGTACATAATTGGATTGTTCTCTTTGCTGTTAATTCCCTTTTGTGTTGTAATTATAGGATGGTGAGTCTTCGGAACAAGAATGCAGAAACTCGAAAGAGTGAACCACCGCCTGATTTTTAAGAAAAAAATGGGAATGGGAAGCCATTCTCGCACGTGATTTGGCACCTCACTGATTGGGTGTGAGGCGTTCTGACTAAACTCTGTCGAACTAATCCTCACCCTCTCTAGGTGCAAAAACCCTTCCATGTGGGGGTGTGACTGACCATTGACCCTGAGACCAATTACTGAACGTGACCTTGGAATGCTGTCCCCCTCGACCTTCATTGGATAGAATTTTCCCCTGAATTTCTTGTTCCCCAATAAAAGGCCATCCTCTGGGGTTCTCTCTCTCTCTCTCTCTCTCTCTCTCTCTCTCTCTCTCTCTCCTGCTAGTCCTGAGTAAGTCTTGCTGCCCCACTGAGGCAAGAGCCAGAGGGAGGGCCATCACAGACCTGGTCAAAGAAAAAGGTAATTGAGTTTTGTGTGTTTGTTCTGATCTCACTAGTTAACTTCTATGCTACGAACCTCTTGTATGAAGCCAGTGTGCTGGTTGCACGGTGGATTTTTTAATAGTGAATTTCAGTTACAACTCACATTAGGGTTTATTTTTATATGAAATTATACCACTTTTAAATGGGGGTTATTCTAAATGAGAAGAGTGGCATGATTAAAATAAATACAAATATTAAATAGTCATCACCACATCCAAAGAAATGAAAATTTCCTCAACTGTTTTTTAAGAGTTTTATGCTTCTACTTATTACAAAAAGGCCTTTGATCCATTTATTTATTTATTTATTTTTGTATATGATGTGAGGTACATATCCAAATACTTTTCTTTTTCTTGTGGATTATCTTGTCATCCCAGGGCCATTTTTGCTTTTGCTTTTACTCTTGAAAAATATAAGCCACAAGTGTGTGTGTGCGCACGTGCACGCGTAATCCCTCTGAACCCCAGTTACAAATTGCCATCCCCAATCTTCACAGTCAGCTGAACTTAAGACCACTCGTGTCAATTTCCAGGGACACCAAAAAAAACACAGAAACACTTTACCCCCAAGCTTCAGGATGGCTTCTCCACTCTCAGCCTCAGGCTCCCCATAAGGGAAGGCAAGAGAAAGTCATGAGAGCCTGGTGAGAGAGAGTGATCACGTTTAGAAGACAGATTTTATTGGAAGGACTCTTGTTCTTAGAAAGTTCTATTCAAAAAGGCCAGAAGAGGCAGGGTTACAAGGGACAGGTGAGTGTAACTCAACCCTCACATGTAACACCCACACCTGAAGACACACCTCTATCTGAGCTGGGAAAACGCCGAACTCACCACAAATGTAGTGATTGGTCAGAGTCTCCTGCTTCAGGACTGGAAGGTGTGGGTCATTCAGAGTGGCTCTTAACATATCCCAACTTTTTTCTTTGAAAAAGCAGGTGATGGGTCATTATTTCAAGTCCCCAAATTCTTGTTCTGGGGGCACGACATTCTACAATTACAACACAAGAGAGAATTAGTAGCAATGAGAACAATACAAAGATAAACATGCAGAGTGTTTAAGAATCTTTCCAGGGTTAAAGCTGTTTAATTCTTTAAGTATTTGATCAGCTATAAAAGTAGGATCTGAAAAATCAAACTTGCTTTTTTGTATATCTTGAATCTGATGAAGTAGTTCCAAAAGATCCAAGCTGTTATCATTATTCTACCAAATATCCAACAAATGGTTTTGAACCTTCTGCCAATACCATTAAGAAACATTGCATTTGGCAGCAGTGACACACACATACTTATAGCTAGCATGACATTTAAGTCTTTCCTTGAATTTCAAAGTGGAAAGTTCATTATTTATATTCATGACAGCAGCCTCTAAGGCATTTAGCTTAGTCTCAATACTTTCATCAACATTTATTTGATTGTGAAGAGTCTTGGAAGTGTTCTGAGCCAAATTATTAAGAAAATTTGCATGTTGAATATTTGAGATATGGCCACCAAAGCTGTGACCATGGAAGCAATAAAAGAAACCAAGGCAACAATTCCCACTATTATGAGTCCAAGAGCACACTTAGGTCTCGCTAGCTGGGCGTGTATTTGTTGTAAGACTTGAAAAGCAGCATCAGCTTACCAAGGCTCTGAAATATTGCCTGGTAATAAGACAAAAGAGGGCTGATGGAGCATCATCGTTCCTTTTTCTCTATTATTTCTGGTGATACAATTAGTTAAATTACATTTACTACATGTTACAACATATCAATCATCTTCCCTTTTAACTTTTACATTTCTTGTAATTAAAACATATGGAGATTGAAATCAGGCCGATAAGCTATAGCAAGAACCTTCCTGTTACAGTTCTTGCCTACAAAGTCTGGTAAAAGTTTGTCAGTAAAATGTAAGAATTCTGAGGCAGCAATTAAGTGCCAAACATCTTTCTGAATACCACATTTGCTGAAGGTCAGGATGTTACTAACAAATCCTCCAGGATTCACGGCATTACCCTTGCATAACTGCCTTTTGTCAATTTTAGGGGACCAGTCCAAAATATACCCACCATTTCTACACACCTTATGCTGTACTGGAAAAGTACTTATATAATCCATCCACTTAGGAAAGGTGCCTATTTTTATTGCAGAAGTGTTACGAGATTGAGGTATTCATGGATGTTCTTCTGAGATAAGTGGTTATGAGAAAGTCCCATTTTAATAACTGATCTAAGGTTTTGAGTCTCCATTAATAGTATGATTAGTTGATCCCCCAACTGCTGACTTTTCCTCAAATGACACTTTTGGACAGCCACCAATTTATTGTGGGACCAAGAGAAGGGTATTTGGGCACTATAGCCAGAATAATTAAATCCAGTCACATGGTTGGAAGTAAGAGGGGTGTCTGTAAATCCTCCCATCATGAATGAGTCATTAGGAAACACTGGGATGGATTCTCCAGTCCACACTGCTCGGTATACTAGAGGTGGATCTGGAAAATATGTCCAGTAAGTTTCTTCCTGATTCCCCTTTACCTGATGGCCCAATAGAGCTATTACTGCAGTGAGCATCATAGTTGGAGACTTAACTTTTCCTTGCTGTCTAATCATTTGTTCAACTGCAGTGTCAAGTTCTTCAGATCCTTCCATGAGAGTGGCTTCACCATTGGGTCTCTCTGGGCCATTTTTATTCCTCTCTTCTTTTTTTGAGTTCCTCTTGTTGGAGGGAGTCAGGTCTGGCATCTGTGGGTTGTATTCAGTCATTTGAATCTTGGTTCTAGGTCCTCCATGCCTGATGATGCATTCAGGTACCCAAATAGGAAGAAAAGCACCTTTTGGGAAAATACAAGCATGAACTCTGCTTCACATGATCACTGGATCTGGTCCTCTCCATTGGCCTGTCTGCAAGTCCTTCCACCAAACTCAGCTTAAAGGGCCTGTTGCTGTGGAAGACGGGTCACTCAGCTGCAGTGTGACCTTCTGAGTCACAACTTATAAAATTTTAAAAACAGAGAATAATTGAGGTTATTTTGTGGAGTCTTAGTCCTATCTCCCCCTTGTAGCTTTTGTAATTGTAGCTTAATAGATAAATGAGCTCATTCTACAACAGATCGACCTTTCTCATTTGCAAGTTTAGAGGACGGATTGTATGTCCTTTAATCACATGACCTAGATATTGAAAAGGAGATGTCTTTAACACATTTTGAGGTGCAATGCACAAACCCATTGCTGTGAGTGACGTCCCTAATTGGGCAAAAAGTTTTAAGAGTACATCTGGGTTAGCATGAGACAAAAGTATGTCTTTCATAACATGAATAATATATGCATCAGGGAATTTCTCTCACAGGCGTGGTAGCCTGTGTCACAACACTTTGACATAGGGTAGGACTGTTACACATTCTCTGAGGCAACACTTTCCAGCAATACCTTTTAACTGGTTCTTTAAAATTAATTGCTGGGACACTAAATACAAACCTTTTACAGTCATCTGGGTGCAAAGGTATAGAGAAGAAACAATCTTTCAGATCTATTATTATCAAATAATAATCTAAAGGAATAGCTGTAGGAGAAGAAAGCCCAGATTGTAATGCTCCAATGGGATCTATAACACAATTAATAGATCTTAGGTCTTATAATAACCTCCAGTAATCAGATTTTTTTCCTAATTACAAAGATGGGGGTGTTCCAAGGGCTGAGCGTAGGCTCTAAATGACCAGCCTGAAATTGTTCCTCAACTAAAAAGTGGGCTATTTTAACTTTTCCCCTGTTAGGGGTCACCGACAAACACAGATTGTCTCTTCTGTGAGCCAATTAATTTTTTTTCCTGTTCTCTGGGTTAAGGATAAGGTTAGGGCCCCTTCCAAAAATTTGGGCTGGGTGCATTAGTTAATCTCTGTTGGAGAGATTGGGTTACAGGCAGGTACTCTTCCTATAAATCTCCCTCAATTTCCCTAGAAGTAAACCCTTAATTAAGTCCCTTGAATAACATGATAGTCTCTTGTAGAGAGCCGGATGGCATGTTCTGATTGCACAGCAATTTTAATCTCATCTCAAAAATTTGAATCAATCACGCCCGGCAGTACCTGAATTCCGTTTTTAAAATGCTTAAATTGTTTTTAATTGTTTCATACCAAAATTAGGCCTGTGGTATGGAAGTAATGGCCCACGAGTCACCACAGATGTAGTGACTGATCAGAGCCTCCTGCTTCAGGACTGGAAGTCGTGGTCATTCAGTGTGGCTCCCCATAACACATCTTAATGTGAGACTAAAAATTGAAAAATGCAAAAGCTCCCCAGTGATACCCAAATTACAATATATACTTTTCATAGAAAAAAATGACTCCTCAGAACTAAGTTATCCTGTGTGAAATGACATGGAATAAATACAAGAGGAAAGGTACAGGCATGACCCCTGGAAGAAAAAGAATGGCCATGATACCTCCATATCTGAAACCGAAACTCAAGGATCACAAAAACATCATTACAATTACCTTGGTTTTCTTATCCCTAAAATTGATCTTTAGATTGCAACATTTACATATTCCAGTCAACTTAAATCAACATGTGTAGAATTTTTTTTTTTTTGAGCCAAAGCACTAACACGTAAAACAATATAGGGTAATCATGTGCTTTAACTTTTGAACAGGTTTGTACATAGTTAGCGGCTTATCTGAATAAGAATTTTTTTTCTCAGTGTGAGGACATGTGCTCAAATGATTCGAGGCCTAGGAGTGGCAACTAATCCCCATAGAAGTGCTATGGTATTAGATTGGAAGGATCCTGAAGGAAGTGAAGGAACTATACAACCATATGTATTGGATCATCTTCCTATAAATTTATGGGGACGAGATGTTCTAGATCAATTAGGTCTAACATTAACAAATAACATCAATTCAAATGTGCCCACTATTATGGCTAGACAAGGTTTTAAGAAATAAAAAGGATTAGGAGAACAAGGACAAGGTATAATGGCACCAATACAAATAGATCAAAAAACAGACATGGATTGGGTTTCAGGAGGGGTTACTGAGACAATAAAAATTACTTGGAAATCAGAAAGGTTCCTCAGTGGCCCCTGACTAAAGAAAAGATACAAGCAGCCCATAACCTGGTCAAACAACAATTAGTGGAGGGACATATACAACCTTCCATATCTCCCCATAATACTCCCATTTTTGTCATCAAAAAGAAATCTAGTAAAAGGAGATTATTGCAAAATTTAACAACCATTAATAATGAGATGATTATTATGGGACCTGCTCAATCGGGGATTAGTTGCCACTCCTAGGCCTCGAAGTTTTTGAGTGGCTTGTTGTAACAGCCAATGTTTTGGCCATTCTTGACAAGATAATGCTAAGGTCTGCACCTGTATCCAGTAACCCATTAAATTCATGTCCTTGAATATTTAGTTTTAGCATTCGGCGAGAATCTAAATTTAAAGAAAGCATAGTCCAATCTACACCTGTGGAGCCTAATCCCCTGGAACCTCTTTCTATAGTACGACTGGAAAATTTATCATGTAGGCTGGGTATTATTAATAACTGTGCTATTCTATCTCCTGGTGAAATTACTGATATACCCCTTGGAGAACTGGCTATAATTTTTATTTCACCTTCATAATCGGGATCAATTACCCCAGGACTTATCATAAGTCCTTTTAGAGTAGAAGAACTGTATCCCAATAATAAGCCTACCGTTCCTTGGGGAAGAGGCCCTTTTACCCCTGTGGGAATGATTTGAACTCCCATCTCTGGAGTTAGTACTGCTCTGGCGGAGGCACAGATGTCCAATCCTGCACTCCCTCTGGTTTGTCTGGTGAGGGATCTAATGGATAATGTGTCCTGGGCACTACCCTGATGGGGTTGCTGGGTTCCTCCATTGCCCCGTATATTTGTGGTCGTGGGCCCTGGAGCATGGGCCCGCCCCCTGTCCGTTTTTTGGCAATGGAGCCCAATGTTTTCTCCATGTCCTGTCCCTGTAAGACCAAAAAAGAGACGGATTTAGTTTATAGTATCTTGTAAACAGTCTATCATAGAGAAGTTTGGGGAGTCTATGCTATATACTATCTACCCTGCCATCCCAAGGGCATAATTACCATTATATATTATAAAGTATAATAAAAGAGGTAGGAAAAGTACAAAGATATTTAATTAAGTAAATTGTGAGGTGCCCAGCTAGCTCAGTCGATAGAGCATGAGACTCTTAAGTAATCTGTCTGGGAGATTTAAGTGCTCCATGGGTATGTCTCTTTCTTATCCACGTTATTGTACACATTCCTGGTTATATTTCCCTGCTAGGGATTCAAGAATCAATAGGAGGTCAATATTGGAAAGAAATATTTTCCTACATTCTTTGAAGTCATTCAAGTATCCTCAGGGGTTACATTTAGGGATTGCCTGACTCTTTCAGAATGTTTCTGTACATGAAACGTCAAGAGCCAGGAAGGATCAACATGTAACTGACCACATTTATCTTGAAAATATTGGGAGTATTTCTCCCCAATGACCCTCCTTTTCCCTGAATAGGTGCCAGCTGCTCTCTGCCTTTGAGGTCTTTAAAATAATTACCCTGTTTGGGAGGTTGTGTGACTCTCCAGAATTGCATGATAAAAAGTTAAATATTTGTTACTCAAGATACAGAAATCTGGGGCTTACTTTCATATGCCCATACCTTAGCTACACCTGTCTTTATTTTTCCAATAATTATAAGCAGAAAAAAATGAACACTGATATGACTCATAGGAATAATATTCTCCAAGTAAATTGAATAATTAATAATTAATAGAGATGTTATGCCACTATTTACCCAATAGTGTGCTTTTACTACCTGTTACTAAGAACATTTAATAAAGTAGAATAGTTTGATATCTGTGACATGATGATTCCATACAGAACACTGTTAGCACATTAATACTTTTATTTAGTAAAAAAAAAAAAGCATATATAATGTGAACAAAGTATTTCAAAGTCCATATCATAGTTTCAACAACAATAACAACAACAACAACAACAACAAATTAAAATCTCTGGGGCTGGGGCTATAGCTCAGCAGTAGAGCACTTGCCCAGCAGGTGTGACACACTGGATTCGATCCTCAGCACCACATAAAAGTAAATAAACAAAATAAAGGTGTTATGTCCATCTACAACTTAAAATTTTTCTTAAAAGAGAAATCTCTCAGAAACAAGTTTTCTTGTTCCTGTGAAATCTGTGGAAATTATGTTCTCCCAGGTTTAAAAAACAATGTGGATATGTAGTAATCTTGACTTATAACAAATTTATATCTTTCATGTTTTCTGCACCATCCTATGATAGTTAGGATGATTTTTAAATTTCTACACATGAGCTAATAACTTTAAATAAATTTTATGCAAAGATAATGTCCCATTTTCTATACTTATATGACTTAGCTCCATTTGCAATTCTCATATAAATCAAGATATGAGGAAGAGATAAGGGTATTGCTAAACTTTTTACATTTGTCAAGGTTTTTCTTCATTACAAATACTTTGTTGTTATTTAAGGCATGTATTTTCGATGACTCTTTCCACATTCATGTCAGGTATCAGGTTTGTTTCTTTTGATACCGGGGATTGAACCCAGGGGTGCTTAACCACTGAGCCCCATCCCCAGCCCTTTCTTATATTTTATTGAGAGGCAGGGTCTCATTGAGCTCCAAGTGTCTCACTAAGTTGCTGAGGATGGCTTTGAACTCACGATCCTCCTACCTCAGCCTCCTGAGTCACTGGGATTATAGGCGTGTGCCACCGTGCCTGGCTCAGGTATCAAGTTTTTGATATTGAAGAAATTTCAAAATCTGAATAAAGACTTGGGCACATTACTTAAATGTTTAGAGTTTCATGCACTCTGAGTTCTCCAGTTTCTAGTAACATCTGATCAATTATTAATAGCTTTGCCGCATCCTTTACACTGGCACTATATCTCCACAATATGAATTCTCAAGTGCTGAGTCAGGTGGGGACAACTGTCGAAGACAGTCACATGTTTCCACCTTTGTATAGTTTCCCTCTGCTATGGTCCCTCTTGTTTGGGATAAGGGTGGGATCTTCCTCAAGTGCTTTAACACAATGTTCAGATTTGCAGAACTTTTCTCCAGTATGAACTCGCTGGTGTTTGGTAAGGCTGGAAGAATATGGGAAAGCTTTGTCACACTCTTCACATCTGTAGGGCTTCTCTTTCGTGTGAACCATCTGGTGTTGGGAAAGGCTGGAAGAATATGGGAAAGCTTTGCCACACTCTTCACATCTGTAGGGCTTCTCTTCTGTGTGAACCATCTGGTGTTTGGTAAGGCTGGAGGGATACGGAAAAGCTTTGCCACACTCTTCACATCTGCATGGCTTCTCGTCAGTGTGTATCCTGTGGTGTTTGGTAAGGCTTGAGGAATAAGGGAAGGCTTTGCCGCACTCTTCGCATTGGCAAAGTTTTTCTCCAGTATGACTCCTCTGGTGTTTGTTAAGGCTGGAAGAATACGGAAACGTCTTGCCGCACTCTTCACATTTGTAGGGCTTCTCTTCGCTGTGAATTCTCTGGTGTTGGGAAAGGCTGGAGGAATATGGGAAAGCTTTGCCGCACTCTTCGCATTGGTAGGGCTTCTCTTCCGTATGCATCCGCTGGTGTTTGGTAAGGCTGGAAGAATACGGAAAGGCTTTGCCGCATTCTTCACATTTGTAGGGCTGCTCTACACTGTGAATGATCTGATGTTGGGTCAGCGTGGATCTCTGATTAAAAGCTTTGCCGCATTTTTCACACATGTAGGGCTTTTCTCCAGTATGAATCCTCTGGTGTTGAGTTAGTGAGGATCTTTGATTAAAAGCTTTGCCACATTCTTTACATTTGTAGGGCTTCTCTCCAGTATGGATTATCTGGTGTTTGGTAAGGGATGAAAGATCCTTAAAGGTTTTGCTACATTCTGTACACTTGTAGGGCTTCTCTCCAGTATGGATTCTCTCATGTCGAATAAGGTTTGACCCCCGATTAAAAGCTTTGCCGCATTCTTTACACTTGTAGGGCTTTTCTCCCGTATGAACCCTCTCATGTCGAGTAATGTAGGATCTCTGACTAAAAGCTTTGCCACATTGCTGACAAGTGTAGGGCTTCTCTCGGGTGTGACTTCTCTGGTGTTGAGCAAGGTGTGATCTTTGTTTGAAAGCCTTGCCACATTCTTTACATGTGTAGGGCTTCTCTCCAGTATGAACCCTCTGGTGCTGAGTAAGGTAGGACCTTCGGATAAAAGCTTTGCCACATTCTTCACATTTGTAGGGCTTTCCTCTAGTATGAACACTGGGATGTGGACTGAGTTTGGGGAGTTTACTGAAAAGGTTGCCGTGTGCTTTACATTTGTAAGGCTTCTCTCTCAGAAGATTCCTTTGGTTTTGAGAAAGGGTCGAAGCATTATCGAAGGCTTTGGCACAGTTACATTCGGGGGCTCTCTCTCCGGTATGAATTCCCTGGTGTTGTGTAAAATGTGATCTTTGAGTAAAAGGTCTGCCATACTCTTTGCATCTGAAGGTCTTGTTACTGCCGTGCCATCTCAGGTGCTTAGAAAGGACAGAGCAAGTGCTAAGAGATTTGCCACATTCTTTCCATTTGGGGGGCTTTTCCATACCATGAATTCTCTGATGCTTGACGGGGGGTGATTCTGGGTTAAAGGTTTTGCCACCTTCTCGGTAGTCGTAGTTGTCACTTGTAAAGTATCTGAGGTGTGTGGACAGGGTGGAGCAATCCCATGGTTTGCTACACTCTTTGAATCTGCAGGGCTCTCTTTCAATGGGAATTCTCTCATATTGACTAAGACTGGCCGGATGAGAGAACACTCTTCCACCTTCCTCATGTTTGTAAGGCCTTTGTTCACTATGAATTCTTGGATGGGTCATAAGCCCAGAGGATTGGTGAAAGAGTTTCTCACATTTGCCATTGTGGTACAGGCTCTTTGCAAAATGGGTACACTGAGGATTTCTGGGATTGCAACCAATGCTCATGTTTTTAAGAATTTCACTACTTTCATATTTTTTCTCACCAATATAAACATACTGGTAATTACTTAGGTTAGACACCTGGGCAAGGGTGTGACTGGTTTCATTGCCTATGTAGCAGACATTCCAGAAATCAACATCCGAATTTTGATTAAGGAAGAATGGGTAAGGGTGGATATCCCCACAATTGTTATAATTGTAAGTTTGGGCACAAGAAGAAATTATTGTTTGATTGCAGAATAATGGACATTTTGTAAAGGAATGATCAAAGTGCTCTCTTTTAGAAATCTGTCCTTCACTTTTATATTTCTTTGCTAGAGAAATCATTGACTGAAAGTTTAAATCAACACTATATTTGAAATTGGCCAAGTTATAAACTGAAGCATAGACAAGATCTCTTCTTAAATTTTCCAAATTTCCTTTCAGAGGAACTGTATGCTTCAAAAATTGGGTTGGCAGTACACTGGAAACATACAACTCCTCAAAAGCAACGGGCATGAGCTGAATTCTTTTCTGAGATATCAAATGTTCTTGATGTCCATTGACAGGGAAATTTTTATTATGGACAGTCGCTACTAATTGGCTTTGACCACTATAATATGATTTCAGACCGTCACTCTCACTCTCATTTTCCCATAATTTTCTTGGTTGTAAATAGTCAAGGTCACAATTTCCGTATCTTCTCTTTATCACTTTTTTAAATAAATCTTTTATGCCGTGCTCTGGTGAAAACTGGTGGATATGTTGAGAGGTCATGGCTGAAATAAATGAGAAGAATTATTTTACCGATGAGACAGGAATGAATGTATTTTGCAAATATCGTACGTAATTAAAGCAAAGTTAGTACATCAGCAGGGTAGCAGAATAATAAACCTAAGGTCTTCATTCCTCCAGAAATATAAAAACTAAATAAAAATGTACAGAAAAAAATGACTTTGGGAGAACTACCACAAACGTCTGAGAGTTGACAGTATCCAGAATGAGTACGTTACTAAGGAGAGTAATACAGGATAGGGAAGTAACCTATGCTGGTGGTTTTCTCAACCTCTGCCTTTTCCCCTCCACAATACAGCATTGTGCACTGAGGAAAAATCTACCCAACTCCCTTCTCTGTCAGTAGACAATGGGAAATGGGAAATACAGGTGAACATTTTGATTTTCTTGGGGACTGTCTAAAAACTAGTTTCTCTCTACCATGACACAGAGACCTGGAGGTCAGAGATAGATTTTGGATTATAACACCACAGATATTTAACAGGGATACAGTCTATGGGCTCTTAAGAAGAGATATAAACCAATCTTAAATAAACAAAGATTTTTTTAAAAAATTTTTATATGGTGCTGAGGATCAAACCCAGTGCCACATGTGTGCGAGGGCAAGTGTTCTACCACTGAGTCACAGCCCCAGACCCTAAACAAATTTTTTTAATGGGAAAAATACACACGATAACACTCTGCCAGTGTTATCTAAATGAAGACAACTCCCAGAGATCAAGACAAATGACTTGCTTTTACTATTTTTTTTAAATTTTTGTCATTTACTGATTTACTTCATTTACAAATTAAATTTTATGCATTTACTGAGTATATCATGGCATTTCAAAGTACATATACATAGTAAATAATTGAATCTAGTGAAATAACACTTGCATTATTCCATATAATTAACATTTTAGTGCTAAAAAAATTGCATTTATTCTATTAGCATTTATCCAGAATACAATACATTACGCTCACCATATGATACTGTTGACTTTCTTATGTCCATTAAAATAAAATTTTGCAGACTTCAACCAACAGTCCCCCTACATTCCACAAAATATCGTACCTGGTAGCCACCATTTTACTCTCTGCATTTCTGAGTTCCCACTGAGAGTCAGATGCTGCTGCCACTGATTTTCTGTGTTTGCCTTATTTCATTTTATGCAAAGTCCTGCATATTCATCCCATATCACCTTACATAATAGGACATCTCTTTTTATAAGTAAGAAGAGAAATTAATTGTGTATTGATTCCATATTTTAAATAAGGCTAAATAGTAACTGATTGTATATCAATGCCAAATTTGTACTTATTCAACCATTGATAGGGACATAGTTTGAGTCTGTGCCTAGACTACTGTGAAAAATGCTTGCATTGAACACAGTCGTGGAAACATCTCTTCAACATCCTAATCTAATCTCTTTTGGATACATATTCTGGATCACATCTTTCTACTATTGGTTTTTTTATGTGGTGCTTGGGATTAAGCCCAATGGTGCTGTACCAGAGCTTCAACACCAGCCTTCTGAAAATTGGTCAATTTGAGATGTGGTGCCACTAAGTTGCTGTGATGCCTCAAACCTGAAATCCACGTGCACATCAGCTGTGTTTACAAGCAAGTGTGTTTACACTGTGTTTGGCCTCTTTTTGATTTATTTAGTAACTTCCTTACTGTTTCCCAAATGACTATATCAATCTTCTGTTGGCTGGTTTTCTACCCACCAATCAATTAAAAAACAGCACAGCACATAAAGACAAAAAATTAAACATTAGAAATTGAATAGTAGCAAAGTTATGCATGACCCAAAGACCACTAAATAACCTTTTTCAAGAATTTTGGTAAAAAAAAAATCAAAATGCAGAAAACTGAATTAAAATCAAACAAAAATTTTTAAAAGGAAAAAAAAAAAGCTGATATTGTGCACATGAAGAATTCTTTATGAAACAGCGTGTGAGGTTGTCAGGAGAGGTGGTTCACAGCGCAACCCCAGCGCCATGGGAGGCTGCACCCAAGGAATCACAAGTAAATGAGCCAATGAGGGAGTTTGGTGGCTAGGAACTAAGGTATGTTTTTTCAAATCAATAAAGGTAAGGTATTTTGCAAAATCTATATAAAGATAAATCTTAAGTACACTTTGTTAACTTAAATAAGTCACTAACAAGAAGATAAATACTGCAAAATTCTACTTATGAGATCTAAACCTGGGAGATTATCTGAGCAGGAAGGAGATTGCTGTTTGTGATGGGGAGAGACAGACATGGAGCTTGTTTTCATAATTGAATGTTTGCTTTGTGAGATAAAAACGTTCTAGGGATTTTGCATAACAACTTGAATTAATATTACTGAACAGTATACTCAAAATATTTAAGATACTATTGTTTTATATTGTGTAATTTTGATCAGCATTAAAATTCAAACAATATGTAAAACATAAACAAAATTGCAATATTTTTGAAAGCTACCTTTAAAATGTTATGGTCTTGGGCTGGGGTTGTGGCTCAGAGGAAAAGCACTCGCCTAGCATGCGTGAGGCCCTGAGTTCGATCCCTAGCACCACATAAAAATTAACTAAAGGTATTGTGTCCACCTACAACTAAAAAAATAAATAAATGCTTAAAAAAATAAAATGCTATGGTCTTTGTCCTAAACTTAATAACAGATGTGTCCACATATAGATGACGGGCATGACTGTAATCCCAGCTACAGGAATTCTGAGGCAGGAGAATTGCAAATTCAAGGTCTTCCTCAGCAACTTAGTGAGAACATCTCTCCAAATAAAAATTAAAAGAAACTAGGGATATAGCTACATAGATTGAATTATCAATCAATAAATAAACAAATAAAATAAAAACAAAATAGGCAACCCACCCCCTCAAAAAAAAAAGCCAAGTGTAATGTTTATACAAACAAATACAAACATGTATAATTTTATATTCAAGGATAATGCATATCTTAAGTTCAACTTGCACTGCCCTAATTTGTCAAAGAATGGAAACTGCCACCTAATTATAAAATGCAGGTGAAAGACAAAAAAGTTATTAACAGATGTGAGAAAAAGTCCTCTATAAAACACAAGAAACAAAAAAGGAAAAATGAAATTAACCACAAAAAATTCTGAATAACCACAGATGCATGATTTTACACACCCTTTTACGTAACCACAATTTCCACCTGTGACTGTGTATCCTCAAAGATCAGCCATTATCAATCACTGATATTAATCTCATGGCAGAACAAATTCACAGAAAATCCATCCTAAGAATTCATAAAGAACTCTGGTAAGGAAATTTTAATGAATAAACAGATATGATATGACAGAAACAGCTTTGGGATATTAATATACTACAACGGCTTGGCTAGACATCTTCAGAAATGTGCACATTCCCTAGAGACCCTCAGGTAATGGAAAAGCTGTCATATGCTGACTGTCACAACCAAAGAGAAGTGTTTTGGCTGCTAACTTGAAAGTAGGAGAACACCACTGAAGGGACAGACTTTAAGAATTTGAAAGCATGATAAACATACAACCGTATGTGTCCTATGATAGCAAGAAAAATCAACCTAAGCTTCTGAAAAATCATTTCTGTGGCATGCTTACTTCTCAACCAACAGTTTCAAATGTGACTTCCTCCTTAACCTTTACAACCCCCAACTGAGTCCTCTGTCTCCATTTCCAACCACATGGGTATATATGGCTACTCCTTGTCTCCGCAAATCCAGGGCTCCTTCCTTTGCTCCTGAGAAAGGTGTTCCGTTTTGGCTTAGAGACATTAAGATTTAGTGATTGAAAAATAAAATAATGACTATCTGTTGGAAATCTTCTTATACCTACTGATGTTTATATTCTAGAACTGTGCAGATACACACACACACACACACACACACACACATATGTTGAGATCCACAGCCGAAGGGGCCCCAGCAAACTTTCAGCTGCCAGCTAATGATTGGCTTACAGTGGCCCCAGCAAACTTCCAGCTGCCAACTGATTGGCTCTTCTGCAGTGATGCTCATTGGGCTGTTTCCCCGCCCTTTCAGACCACGGAGCTGCTCATTGGGGGACTTTTTTTGGCTCTGCCCATGCGACCCAGCCATTTGGCCTCAAGAGCAGGAGGAGTGGGGGGGCGTGTTGAGAGGCTTGTGGGAAGCCGATGGTGGCAGTTGGGCTCTGAGGGAATTCCTGAAGAGCTCCTGTGCAGCGTGTGTTCTAAAAATAAAGTTCAGTTTCTGCTTGATAAGTGGCTCGTGAATTGTGCCCAGCCAGACTGCGGCACACATATATACATATGTATATATCATATATCTGGAAAATAATTTTCTAGCATTTCTACTTACCATATGTAACATCTGGAAAATATTTTTCTAGCATTTCTACTTACCATATGTAACTAATATATATTTATAAGTCATAAACATAATTTATATGTAATGATAACACGTATTATTTATAATATCTATACGATATGTAACATTTAATTGTAACATATTATATATGACTTATATATAATATATGATTTTTATATAGTAAATAATATATATAATATTATATGTAATAGAAATTCTAAAAAATATATTTTTGCAAACTGACCCATTACAATTTTTAGGAAGAAATTTTAATATACAGATCCTGAGATCTACTTCCAAGTATCAGAGTAAAGGAATCAAATCAAAGTAAAGGGAAGAAATTGGACTGTGACTTGTAGACCATGACACCTTGTGTCACGGTCACTACATATACCAGTAATCTACAATGAAGGACCTAGATCATCTGAAGAAAGGGAGAGAGGAAAGATTAGTGGAGATGTCACTGACATGACAAACCACAAGCTGTCCAAACGTCTTTCTTGAAATCGAGAATCTTACACTCATTCATACAGAGCAAAAGCTCCCCACAACTATTCTGCAGAGGAAGGAAATTAGATACTGATAACTAGAAATCCTGAAGCCTCACCTAGTAAGACCAGGTTGTGGTAGTTCTTGGACATCACATCTTGGTATAAGGTCCGCTGAGCAGGCTGCAGACACGCCCACTCCTCTTCAGAGAAGTCAATGGCCACATCCCTGAACGTCAAATGTTCCTGAAATAAGAACGGGGCAAATAAACAGCACGCTGACCACGTGATCGTTGACACAGCTTAAAGTGAGAGGGAAGCAGAAAGAACAGTAGAAGTGGCTCTCACATAGATGGGTGACTTCATTATTCAGTGAGTCGCTTTTACAACACAGTCTATTATCCAACTGAAAGAGAGCGACGTATTTCCCAAAGGGGTGGCATCTGCTGCACTTGATAAAATGTGAAATTAAGGCATCCACCCAAGAGCATACATCTTCATTCATTTTGTGTTTTATAAGAGACATTTGTATGTTTATCAGATGAAAAAGGAATGGTAAGAAGGATGCTTCTCAAATTTTAATTCTGCGACCACAAACTGAGAGATATTACTAAAACATAGACTCGGTGGTTCTGGGATGGCACCTGATTTTCTAAACATGTGGCAAGCTCTCTAGGGACTCGAGGACAGTGGTACAAGAGAAACGACTGGACACTGATGGAAAAACTTATTGATGAATTTGAGTTCAGCTATTTTAAGGGAATTTTTATTTCCATTAAAGTAGCAAGTAGCAACATTTAAGTCATCTAATGTAAGGCCACCTTCCACCTCCTCCCCCCAAATCTGGTTGCTTTGTGCGGATTTTCTTAGGTTTGAAATCCTACTAAGAAAATACATTTAATGTTTTGGGACAGGCTATATGGGCAAGGACCCAACAGACTTGTGAGAAATGCTTCTCCCATGGGGACACCCGCATCTGTGCCTATCAGGAGTTGCTGAGCACAGCACATTTGGCAACGCAAGATGATGATTCTTAAAGAGTGTAAAATTATTCTCTTTGGTTCCCATGTTTCTTGGGCAATGTACCTTGTCAGAGACTGTCTAGACGTGTTAGTAACCATTCTCTAACTTGTGCTCAACGAGGGTCATTGCTGGCTTGTTGCTATGCCAACCTGGAAAGTCCTGTGGGAAATACCAATGTACCCCTTGCATTGTCTCGCTGACCGCCCAATCGGCTTCTGTGCCCCTCAACCTGGATGTGGCTTTTGCCATTAAAGTCCCTGAGAGGCTCAGGAACACCTTGCAGAGACAGTTATGGGTCCTGTGGAGAGCAGTGGCCGGTTGGCCAGCTAAAGACTCTCCAACTGGGACAAAATGGACTGGTATGTTTTCTGAGCCGTCTGCCCCATGACATTAGCACTTACGTAAACAAGTGTTCTCAAGGTGACAAACCTATGGAACAGCAGTGTGACCTGTGTAACAGACACACAAATCCCAAGGGGAAAGTCAAGATATCTCGGCACCATGGCCATTCTCCCACCCCTAGTTTGACTTACTGAAGGACACTGTGGACTCTGGTCCACCCTCACAGCTGTGGCTTTTCCTTGAAGGAAATCCAGGGACAAGAATGATTCTGCATTTCCCTCTCAACACCAGTACCCAATTTGTGAGCCACCAAGTATCTGTGTCTCTGTGAGATGGAGACCATGGGGGACATATTTGTTGAGAGCCACAGCCAAGTCGGATGGTGCCTGGCATTTTGCCAGAAGGAGTGGTTGAGAAGTGACACCAGCAAGCCATTGGGATGATGGTGATTAAGTTAAGCTGTGTATAATTACTGGGATGGTGACTGATTGCTGTAACTGGATGATGCTAGATTGGGGCAAGCTGTGTATTCAGTTGTGTATATAAACCTCTGCTGTCCAGCAATAAGGCGGCTCCTGCTACCTCAGGGGCCCGCTACTTTTGAGTTCCCGTTGGTTCTCGCAGAGTTTCCGGGGAGTTCTAGAGAGTTCCCGTGGGGTTCAGGCAATAAAGTAGTTCCTGTTTGAACCTACAAGTGGCTCGTGACCTCCCGGTTATTTTGTGCCCAGCCAGAATGCGGCACATATTCATGTCCCAAGAGGTTACGTGTGTAGACCAAATGGATAATGGGAGATTTGGCTAAGCCTCCAAATAACCAACTTTTCCCAAATTCCCGCTCTCAGCATTTATCTATCCTCTGGGAAGAGTGAGTAGGGGGCTGATGGTCTACGGACAATTCATTCCTCTGAAGATGTCAGAAGGCAGACATTTGCTCAATGAAGTTCAAAAACAGCCCCCGAGGTGACCTGGGTGAAATGATTTTCCCATTTAAAGGGCATCTCAAGAAAGTTGATGGCACCCTCCAAAACAAGTACCAAGGTAAAAGAGATGGGAATTCGCCATGATCTACTCCCAGCACGGCACCCCAGATGCTTCAACAGATTGCTTGGTGTTTCCTGTTGGCTTGTCTTTCATTTTTTTTTAATATACTTTTTAGTTGCTGATGGACCTTTATTTATTTATTTACATGCATCGCTGAGAACCAAACCCAGTGCCTCCCACATGCAAGGCGAGAAGTGCTCTACCACTGAACCCTGGCCCCCAGCCCTTTGCTTCTATTTTTTGGGACAACAGAATCCACAGATTCGTTGCATGGTTCATTTTGGTGACAAGAAGCATGGTTCACAGAAACTTGTGTTGCAACAAAGAACTCCAGTTTCTTCTATGAGAATAACTCAACTTCATTCCCTAGAATCAGTACTTTTCGGTTCACATCTCCAGAGGCTGGGATGGAGCCCGAGGACTCTTCTGCCATGGCATGATCTGCATCTCACGGCTTCTGAGGGTCCCTCCTCTCGCCCAGAGGAAGCTGCTCCCATCAAGCATCACCTTCGTCCCAATGCCAGCTCAAACCTTGTATGAATTCCCTTTCTCAGGGTCAGTTGTAGGAAGGGTATTCTGGGTCATCCACCACCACCACCACCACCACTCACCCCACTAGAGAGCGGCTCTTATTTGATGTTGATTGGAGACATTTTCTTTGTTTGGCCTCAAAGATTTGGTGGCATGGTCAACAGTAAGCCTGACATGGTACGTGTTGTACGCTTTGAAAAAAAAATTAAAACTCTAGTCGTAAAAATCTTCTTGGGAAAGATTAGCTGGATAATTAGTTGTTGGGTTTGGGTGGAGAGTTTCAGGGTTTGTTTGGGATGAACAGAGATCTTTTTGAACACTAAACTTCAGAACTGAGTCCTGTTTGGGAAACATGATGTCCCACAGGAAGTACCAAGTCCACAGGTTCATACGTCAGTTTTTAAAAAGTTGAGTTTCAGAAAACACAGTTGTGTCCATCTGGCGTTGACCTTTAGCATCCTATGTGAACTCACTGTTGCAGCCTAGATTTGCTTAGGAAAGAAATCACATCATATAAAGTTAAAACATTAAGTACTTGGGCAAACTGGAATTAGATGGCACCAAGATTTTACAAAAGGCGCTAGAAAAACAAAATTCAGTGAGTAGCCTGTTGGATTCGTAGTCCACAAGGAAACTGATGAGAATAAATTCCGCCGTCTGGCTGGGCACAAAATAACCGAGCCGCCAAAAAGCCTTGTAGGTTCAAACAGCAACTCTTTATTCCTGAACTCTCCCGGGCATTCTACACACACTTCCCGGGAATACACTCCCTCCACTGGGCTCTGCGTGCTCAGAACCCCACCCCCAAGAACTCAACAGGAACTCCAAAGTAGTGGGTGCCCGAGGCAGCAGGATCCTCCCTAATCCTGGAGCCGCCCTATTCCCAGGAGGATCCGCCCTATTCCCGGAGCTGCCCTATTCCTGGAGCAGGGTCACCTTTCAACCATTCCCTCTAGCAAAATGCCAGGCGTCATTCCGACTAAACTGTGGCTCTCAACAAATAAATACATGCCCAACTTGGGGAGTCCTCTCACTGTGAAGCCAGAGTTCCCCGTGGTTAATTCCTAAACAGTCAGAAGAAAGTTCTGAGCAGCTCAGGAAAAAAAAAAAAATCTGTGAGGTCCCCACTCCCTGGATTCCTTTTACCCAATGTCACATTCTTCCTCTCCCAGGGTCACAATTCTCACCAGTGAACAAACACATAGCTACACCTGCTTTAAGGTACTGACCGCTCATCTCTCTCTCTTTTTTTTTTTTTCTGGCCACCACTTGTAATAACAAGCATGTGAATTTGCCAACACCAGCCAATTCTCTAACAATGGGTCATCCAATAATTCCATTTTGCCACTGGCTTGTAGAGATGTTGTAAGTTTTGGGCTCAAAATTGCAGCATTTCGCCCAACTGGGATGCAGGTTACAAGGCCCAAGGTATTGACTGTAATTTTCATCAACTCCCTATAAACTGCAAATTCCCATTTTGTTTCCTTCAGAAACAATTAATTGAACAGGTTTTTCCCATCAGTTAGATCAGAATATCTGCTAACCAAACATGGCTTCGATCTACCTCCCTCACGCCTGCCTCATGAAGTTCAACCCCCTCAGCCTGAGCTAACACACACTCTGTTCCTTGTCCCTTCCAAGTACACACTGGCTTCAAGGTAAAGGATTTTCTGGTCTTATATTTGAGTTTTTTTCATGGTTCTGGAGATTTAACCCAGGGGCCTTTCAGCACTGAGCTGTCCCCCCTGGCCACACAGATGAAGAATGCGGTCTCTGAGGGACAGGACTTCAGTTCAAAGTCCTGCTGGGCTGTCTTACATCAGGGACTTAATTTTTTTTTTTTTACTTTGGTTAATGACAGGCTAGCAAAAGGGATAACTGTGGGAGTCACGACTGAATAAAGGAACCATTTTACAATATGTAAATGACTGCTCACAGCCAAGAACCAAGAATCAGGTGTCTCGTAAGAAGGCTCTGGTTTGTAAAAGATGGTGGAATGAGGTGGACATCATACCCTAAGTACATGTATGAAGACGCGAATGGTAGGAATATTCTTTGTGTACATAAGAGATATGAAAATTTGTGCTCTGTATGTGTTCTATGAATTGTAATGCATTCTGCTCTCATGTATAACAAATTAGAATAATTTTTTTCTTAAAAAAGCTCAGGTTTGTTAAATAAATAAATAAAGTCCCCCATGTGGGATTCCTGATTAGCCAATGAGCATGAATTTTGAAGTCATTATCAAAAGCAGAAGATCAAGTGCCTTAAAGAAGTCACAAACAACAGAATGTCATGTGGGCTCCTAGAAATGTCATGCTTCTGCCATTTGGGGGTCCCTAATTTTGGACAGCTAAATGTCCATCTGCAGCCTGAAAATGAACAGATGTGAAATACTTTACTTGTACCCCTGGACACCAAGCTGTCTCAGAGCGGTTAGGAAGCCTCAAACAGCATCCGCCCTGGGCCTTAGGGCTCACACCAAGGTGCCTAAGAAAGGCACAGCCCTTCAAGTTCTCCTGCAAACACAGGAGACATACTGTGACAAGTAGCATAATTGTCAAAAGACTTAACCACGCACTCCTGCCTCTGGGGGGTGGCTGCCACTTGTGAGTTACTTACTATAAGGTTGGGAAACACACTCAGGTCAACAGACAACTTCCTCATCAAGTGCTGGTCCTCATCACCAGAAGGACAGATGTCAGCCAGCCACAGGGAGGGCAGGGAGAGTCCAGGCTATCCAAATGTCAACAGAGAGAAACCAGGTCTGCCTTCCATCAAGCGACCTGTTGCCAGCAGATGGGATAAGAGGCCAGAACCTGCTCAGAGAGCTGGGGGCTTCAGCAAGTTGGATTTGCTTGACACTGGGCCAGACGGGACCGCTTCACTGATAGAAGCCAGTCCAGCAACAACAGCCGGTGGACAGTGGGATACCCCGAAATCATGGATCAGACTTGAATAGCTGAGGCTTTGCTACTAAAAACATCAGCCCAAACTACTTTCTCTGACAACAGTTCTGACTGACCAAAGGAAAGAATATTATTTTTATATGTGGGGCTGAGGATCGAACCCAGTGCCTCAAGCATGCTAGGCAAGTGCTTTGCCACTGAGCCCCAGCCTCAGCCCCAGCCCCAGCCCCAGCCTCAGACTCAACTCCAGCCCCAGCCCCAGACTCAACTCCAGCCTCAGCACCAGCCTCAGCCCCAGCCTCAACTCCAGCCTCAGCCCCAGCCTCAACTCCAGCCTCAGCACCAGCCTCAGCCTCAGCCTCAGCCCCAGCCCCAGCCTCAACTCCAGCCCCAGCCCCAGCCTCAGCCTCAGCCCCAGCCCCAGCCCCAGCCTCAGCCCCAGCCTCAACCCCAGCCTCAGCACCAGCCTCAGCCCCAGCCCCAGCCCCAGCCCCAGGCTCAATCCCAGCCTCAGCCCCAGCCCCAGCCCCAGCCTCAACTCCAGCCTCAGCACCAGCCTCAGCCCCAGCCTCAACTCCAGCCTCAGCACCAGCCTCAGCCCCAGCCTCAACTCCAGCCTCAGCACCAGCCTCAGCCTCAGCCTCAGCCCCAGCCCCAGCCTCAACACCAGCCCCAGCCCCAGCCTCAGCCTCAGCCCCAGCCCCAGCCCCAGCCTCAGCCCCAACCTCAACCCCAGCCTCAGCACCAGCCTCAGCCCCAGACCCAGCCCCAGCCCCAGGCTCAATCCCAGCCCCAGCCCCAGCCCCAGCCCCAGCCTCAACTCCAGCCTTAGCACCAGCCTCAGCCCCAGCCCCAACCCCAGGCTCAACCCCAGCCTCAGCCCCAGCCTCAACTCCAGCCTCAGCACCAGCCTCAGCCTCAGCCTCAGCCCCAGCCCCAGCCTCAACACCAGCCCCAGCCCCAGCCTCAGCCTCAGCCCCAGCCCCAGCCCCAGCCTCAGCCCCAACCTCAACCCCAGCCTCAGCACCAGCCTCAGCCCCAGCCCCAGCCCCAGCCCCAGGCTCAATCCCAGCCCCAGCCCCAGCCCCAGCCCCAGCCTCAACTCCAGCCTCAGCACCAGCCTCAGCCTCAGCCTCAGCCCCAGCCCCAGCCTCAACTCCAGCCTCAGCCCTAGCCTCAACTCCAGCCTCAGCACCAGCCTCAGCCTCAGCCTCAGTCCCAGCCTCAGCCCCAGCCTCATTCCCAGCCCGCCTCATTCTCCTTTTGACCTTTGAAGATTCCCTAGCTTTCTATTCATAAGATATAAATATTTAACCTAACATTAACATGTTTATACTAGATTATATTAACATTCTCTGATTTAATGAAATGTAAGATACTGAATGGCCTGAATTAATTTGTAATGTGGAAATAACTGTATCCATATGAATTTTATAAGGCTCGTTTTATTTTATTCTTTCAATTTTTTAAGAGAGAATTTTTTTAATATTTATTTTTCAGTTTTCAGTGGACACAACGTCTTTATTTTATTTTTATGTGGTGCTGACCAGCAGCCGGCACGTGCCAGGCAAGCGCGTTACCACTTGAGCCACATCCAAGGAGAATGTAAAACTACTGTGCCCACGCCTGGGTGGCTTATGAAAAAATTATCCTTGGCACCGAGACAGGCAAGCTTTCTCTCTCCAAAGTGGGAGATCAACACTGGGAGTGGAATATAGTAATCCAGGAGCTCAGCCAAGACTCATCAAGCCTGCGTGTCACTAGGGTTGAGAGAGGTGACAGTGCCCCTTTGTGGTGATACCCACACATTCAGTGCCCTGAGACAGTCACACAGCAGGAGCACTATTTACATACCACTTCTAACACATCCACCTTTAAAAAATGTTAATTATTCTTCATTTTTAGTGTACATTCATATTAAAGCACAAATTTGATAGTTATACCCATGCCTTAGACACAATAATTTTTGCTTTTATACTTTTTACTTTATGCATATTTGAGTGTGACAGTCTTCAAACTTTTTTTTACAAAACTGAATTGCCTAATGGCTGGCTGCCTTATCTACTGATTAAGTAAACGTGTTCTGGTTCTTGGAGAGTACGAGGGTGCGAGACATCTTGCTAGGTGCTGAGGACACGTAACCTCAAGGAACTTAAAATTTAATGAGGCATCAAATCAACAAAGGCATATTATGATAGAAGAACGTGGGTAAAAACGGATGTACCAAAATCCTTATAACCAGAAATAATCACATTTAATACATACGACAATGTATTGCTGAGTGCATCAGCCAGGGCAGTCAGCCGTTCACATACCCCCATTTAATTTTTATCCTATATAGTAGGATAAAAATTATTATTACCATCCCCACTGGACCGACCAGGAAACTGAGGCTCACAGAAGTCATGTGACTTGTCCAAGACCACAGTGCTCTTACAGGGCAGGGTTAGAAATTCAAACCCAGATCTGTCTGCCTGCAGAGCCCACACCACCAACCAACCACAGGGCAAACTTGGGGTTCATCTCAGGAACTTCAATTCTCCCAAGTCTTACCACATTCCCAGGCCACAGACACCTCCCTTTCATTTTTGACACTCACCTCTCAGATCACTGTCTCCTTTAGGTGTAATGGAGAGACCAGAATCACGGACCCGCTCTGTCTCCATATCCTCTGAAATTGAGTTTATATTTCCTTTGAGTTTTATAGTATTATTTCCTTAATTTAGGTCTTTGGCCCATTTTGAGCTCGTGTATATGGAATGGAACTGGGCTCCAAGTTAATTATTTGCATGTAGAGATCTGATATTCCAGCACCACGTGTTCGGAAACTATACATTCAAATTAGTTTACGAATGGGTTTATTGGTTCTATTCCATCATCCCACATTTCTGTCCTTCTGCCAGTACCATCCTCTCTTGATTACTGTGGATTTACAGCAAGTTTGGAATACAGAAGAAACATGAGTCCTGCAAGTTTGCTTTTTTTTTTCCATTCAAGATTGCTTGGGGGCCCTTGTGATTGATTCCTTGTGAATTTCAGAATCAGACTGTCAATTTCCATAAAGAAATAGGTGGAGATCCTGATAGTGACTGCGCTGGAATTTTAAATCAATATGTAAATGATTGGCGTCTTGACTTCCAAATCCAGGAACATTCGATTTCTCATCTTTTCTAAGATCTTTAATTTTTAAAATATGTCAGTGTAATTTTCATCATGTAATTTTTTCACTTGTTGGGGAAATTTACTCCTGATCATCTTATTATATTTTCAGATGGACCTCTATGTTGAACCGCTTATGGGCTCAAGAGATTTTCCCAAAATAACCTCCCAAATACCTGAGACACAGCATGTGCTGCAATGAGCAGGTAATCTTTTTGTTGTTTTGAAATTATTGGAAAAAACAATTCTATTTCTGATAACACTTGGACATTCTTGCTAGAAATACAGACTAATAGAGACATCATGAAAAACAATATGAGGGCTTGTGTTCTGGCTCAATGGTAGAGTGCTTGCCTAGCATGTGTGAGGCCCTGGGTTCAAATCTCAGCACCACATAGAGATAAATTAATAAATAAAATAAAATAAAATTTATTGGGCTGGGGCTGGGGTTCAGTGGTAGAGCACTCGCCTAGCATGCATGAGGCACTGGGTTCAATCCTCAGCACCACATAAAACTAAAATAAAGATATTGTGTCCACCTAAAACTAAAAAAAATATATATATATTGAAAAAAATAAATAAAGGTATATCAACAATTTTAAAATATTTTTTTAAAAAATATGGGGTTTTTCAAGAAATTAAAACTAGAAATACCATATGACTCAGATATTTTTCTGAGCATATCCCTGGATTAGCCAGGGTCCTTAAGAAAAACAGAATTGATAGAATGCATAAATGCGTATGTGCTCTTTCCCCTGCCTCCTGACTCCCCTCTAGAAACACAGGTCTATACCAACTTTCTAGGCACACCTCACTGCGCTCAGGCTGACCACCCACAGTGACCATGACCACCATGAAAGGAAATGAAATCCACTTTTAGGGCTATCTGCACTCCCAAGTTCACTGTGGCCCTCTCCACAATCGCCATTTATTGAAAACAACGTGAATGTCCATAAAAAAAAAACACCCTGCATATAAAACAATGAATACATATTGCATATATAACATATATATGTAAATTATAGATATGTATTATTTATATAGTTATTATATAAATATATACATATTTGTATACATACAAATATATAAACATTCATGCATTCAATTCCATCTATCTTCCTTAACATTCCAGGATTTTATTTTTGTTCATGTCTGGGTGATATGCCACGATGAATATATAATACGCTTTCTGACAAATATATTAATTATTTACTCGGCTCTACCACTGATTTTTTTCCCCTGTGTATGTATTGCTAAACTCACTGTCACACAACTTAAATTCCTACACCCAAAAAAACAACAAAAAAATATAGGAAACTGTTCTTCAGCCCAATTTTATCAAACTGAAAACAAGCAATCCAAAACTTAAAAAAAAAAAGAGAGAGAGAGAGAGATTATGTGTCTTTTACTTTATTAGTCAACGAGATAACAACATGTTGATTCTCTTTGTACCTGTCACACATTCAACTGATCTGGAGTGTCCAGTAGGTCATGTGACATTACCCAGGCTATCATGGCGTTCTGCCAGGGGACCCCCAGAGGGCCCCTGACATGCACATTCTCTGCAAGCAAGCTGCATCTTGAGCAGTTGGTGTGGACTTGGGTGGTCGAATGCAAGTGAGGTGGAAGGGGTGAGGTGTTTGTGGGTGGGCAGATGGGGTGGGAGACTTGCTGACCAGGTCCTGCCCGTGATCATCTTTGAAAAGTACGCCCACTGCACACTTTACATTCTCATGTGTCTTCTGTGACAAAGGTAAAGCTCTAAAAAAGAAATATGGGATTTAGGGATGTTATTAGATCTTCTAAAAAGAAGCCATGTGTTCTAGATTTCAATATATATTATTTATAGGTAGTTATTATATAAATATATACATATTTGTATACATACAAATATATAAACATTCATGCATTCAGGTTTCCACAACTTTCTAAAAATTATTCCTAAGTATTCTGCTTTTGATATGATTGTCACTAAGATTGTTTTTAATTTCATTTTGAGTCTTTATTTTCTCATGTACAGAAACCATTGATGGATCTCGAATCTTGTTACTTTTCTGAGCTCACTTGCAGCTTCTAATAGCTTATGAATGAATTCCTACCTTGAAAATATCCACTTCAGAGATACTTCTATCTCATGCCTCATTTGGAAAAAAAAAAAACACATAGAGGAGACAGTAAGAGAGAGAGAAGCAATTTCCAATGCCCCTTTACCTTGACCAAGGCAAAAATATTGGTGAGATCCTCAGCCAACCGTAGTCCCTATGAGTCACAAACCCAGACAACAAGCTGTCACAAACACACGTCCCCAAAGGATGACAGACACACGAGGCAGCAAACCTATCTGCTCTCAATCTAATAGGAGGTAGAACTGAGGAAGTAACCCAATCTCCAAATTGAGGAAGTAACCCAATCTCCAAAAATAAATCAACTCCCAAAACTACAAGAAGCACCATCAGGAAATTGATGTGAGCATAAACCCCCCCCCCCATGTAGATCAGGGTGGGTCAATGCAAATATGTGTTTAGTTCAGAATGTCTGTTAAGGTGTGAATGATGGCAGGTGGTCTAAGGCCAAGGGGGGAAGGTTCTTTAGGGCCTAACACCCAGTTCACATTCCAAAGAGGCTTGGGACTTTAGACTGAAGACACCCTGTGACCAGGGCACTGCAGCTTCTCACAAGGTAGTGGTGTTGGGGCTGGGTGGTGGCTCAGCGGCAGAGCACCTGCCTACCACGTGTGAGGTACTGGGTTTGATTCTCAGCACTGTTACCGCTGTTGACCGGTGACGAGTCCTTGCTTCCCCGATGTTGAAGAATAACACCAAAGAAGCACGCCGAGGCAAGGTCAGAGTAGAAAGTAGAAGTTTATTAAAGAACAGCAGAAAAGACTTCTCCCTGAGGAAGAAGGGGACCCAAGAGATGGAATCCAGTTGGCGGGCAAATGTGTTCCCCTTTTTATAGGTTTGGTGATGGAATGTAGGTTGGAGAGCCCGAGGGGTGGGACACAGGTGGACCAAAAGGACAGGGAGGACTTTTGGGATGGGCTATCTTTAAGTTTGCTGGGGGCTGTTTATTAACACTTCTTTGAGGTGGACTTTGGCCTAGAGCCTTTTCAGGACTTCGTCATCATTCCATGAATTGTCCTGTGTTTTCCCTGAGTCATTCTCAGCATGGCCTCCATTTTAGATTTCACTCGGTATTAGACCCGATTTACCTAACTACACTGACTACCTAACTTTAAATCTGGCTTCATTCCCCCCTCTAATTTGGGGAACTCCTTACTGCTGTAAGGAATGGGGGCGAAGACCGTTCTGGCCTCTTCAGGCTGACAAAAGGGGCGATGTTGGGGCAAGCAGTTTGGAGTCCCCTTTTAAAAATCGGGTCTATCGAGTGGTCCATGATAGAAGTCCAATTGAGAAGTAATAGGCTGGAGGGCCATTTGAGTGATGGGCGGTCTATAAGAGAAACAAGAATTCATTAATATTGGAACCATATTGATGCAGCAATAAATACCACAGCACAGGAATATGCCAATAAGTATGATACCAAACACAGAGACTAACAATGTTTTCCACCAGGAAGTACCGGAGAACCAGGAGCTAAGATATTGTTCCCATGACAAAGTTGGTGAGGACATGGCTTTTATCTGAGCATGTAAATCTTTAAGGATATTTGTCACATTGCCAGAATTGTCAGGGATGTAAACACAACATTCAGTTTTAATAACACCACAAGTACCACCTTGGGCTGCAGTGAGGACATCTAAAGCCATTCGATTTTGTAAGATGGCCTTCCTCATAAGTGTTATTTCAGTATTAAGGAGAGAGATACTTTCCTCAACATCATGGAGGGCAGTTTGAGTATAATTGTTTAAAGTCTCTACATGCCACATTACATCTTCTAGACCAATTTGTGGGATAAACAAAGAAGCTAGATGATCATACCAACGAAACACAGATCGTCCCCATCTGTGTTTGAGATTGGGGAGGTTTGCTGGCTGTGTTATATTTGGGGTCCATCTCCCCTGCATCCAGGGGTACCCAATTGTACACCTTCCTATCCAGCCTGGGGGAAGCCAGGGCCATAGGTTAGTTCCACATATCCATTGAGTCCCATTGGGTGCTGGCCAAATAGTTTTAGGTCTAGAAAGCCAATTTGTTCCAAACCAATCATTGGCTTGTAAAACTATAATTTTTTGACATTGTGACTCTGGGGTCCATCCTAATTCTCGAGTAGCATTAGGCCACATGTCATAGGTATGGTTTCGCTGTTCCCAACAGAGTGGGGCCTTTTGGTTTAAATGCCCAATAGTGGGAGTGAGCCATAAATCTCCGTCCCAAATTTGATAATAACCATCTTTGTACCTGTGACATATTGATGATGCAGGTTGTGGAAGGAGAGAATTAGATGGGCCTATATGGGATTTAACAGTAGTGGACGTCTGAAGGTTGGTCTGGTTTAAAGTGAAAATCTTTCCATGACCAGGTTGTGATAAAGTTTCATTTATAGGCCATAAATTAACATCTGCACGAGAGGCGTCTTGTAAATAGGGTCTTTCCTTCTTTTGTTGTAACATTAAGGATTGTAAATTTATCCAGTCCTTTCCTTGTAATGGGGATACCCACCAAGGTAGTCCAGAAGTGCTGGAAAGGGGTAATAGTCCACATATCCAGCAATTATCTTTCTGTAACCTAATGGCATACTGTTGAGCCCACATTAGAAAAGAGTTAGCTTCAGTTGGTCTGTTTATGGTAACAAGGAGAAAGAGAAGGGAAAGTTTACATATCACCATTTTCTCTGCGGAAGAGATATTTTAGGTCCTCTACTGGAGTGCAGGAGTATCGTTCCTCAGTTTCTTGGGAAGAAGAAGTCTCTTTGGGTATTGGCTCAGGATGACAGGCCTTAATCCGAGAGTGGTGGATCCAATTCTCCTGTCCCAGCACCTTTACTGCAGAAGGGGTGGATAAGATTACAGAAAAAGGTCCTTTCCAAATAGGGTCTAAGTTTGGAGAGTTTGAAGGGATGGTCTTAATCATAACTAGATCTCCAGGCTCATATAGAGGTGGAGAAGTAACTGGCTCAGACATAGGATATTTGCAAATTTCAGCTTGAAATTTGGCCAATTTTGTGATATGAGTTACTAGATCTGCAGTTTCTTGGTCTTTAAGAATATCATTTCTTAGGAATGGTCTCCCGTATAGGAGCTCAAATGGGCTAAGCCCTAATGTCTTTGGGGTGTTCCTAATTCTGAGCAGTGCTAAAGGAAGCACCTTAGGCCATGGGTAGTGGGTTTCTTGAGTGAGTTTTCTTAGATGTCTTTTTAAAATATCATTAGTTTTTTCTACCTTTCCTGAGGATTGAGGTCTCCAAGCACAATGGAGATGGTATTTAATGCCTAAGGCTTTTGATATCCCCTGAGTGACAGCTGCCTTAAAGGCTGCTCCATTGTCACTCTGTAGACTTCGAGGCAACCCAAATCGTGGGATTATTTCCTGTAATAATGCCTTGACTACCTCTCCTGCTTGTTCAGTTCGGGAGGGGTAGGCTTCAGTCCACCCAGTAAAAGTATCTACCATAACTAATAAATATTGGAATCCATTACTCTTAGGCATATGAGTAAAATCAAGTTGCCAGTCTTCCCCAGGGAATTGTCCCATTCTTTGTAATCCTGGGGGCTTTTGAGTAGAATTATGTGGATTATTTCTTTGGCATGTGCCACAGGCTTTGACTATTTGGTGAATAGTTTTTGAAAGATCCTTTCCTTCAAATATCTCTCTGGTTAATTTGAGAGTATTTTCTTCTCCTAAGTGGAAAGATTGATGTAAGGTATGTAAAATCTTCCACTGGGAATTAGCAGGTAAATAAAGTTTGTCATCTTCCATTTGAATCCACCCAGAGGGTAAAAGAATACCTCCCTTAGCTAGTGCCTTGTTAGTTTCCTCCTGGGTGTATTGAGGTCTTATCTCTGGGGGAGGACCTGTCCATATCAAAGGGGCTAAGGTAGTTATCTGTGAATTACCCTTAGCAGCCTCCTTGGCTTGTTGGTCTGCTAGTCTGTTCCCTTCTGCTATCTCATCTATTCCTTTTTGATGCCCTTGGCAATGAATTACTGCTACCTCTTTGGGTAAATGGACAGCCTCTAGCAGTCTTAAGATTTGCTCATAGTTCTTTATAGACGTTCCCCCAGTAGTTTGAAATCCTCTTTCCTTCCAAATTGCTGCATGTGCATGCAGGATTAGGTAGGCGTATTTGGAGTCAGTATAAATATTAATTCTCTGTTGTTTCCCTATTTCTAATGCTCTTGTTAGGGCTATCAATTCGGCTAGTTGAGAGCTTGTGCCTGGGGGCAAAGATTGTGCCTCTATGGTGTCATGTAAAGTCACCACAGCATATCCAGCTTTGCGTTCTCCTTGTTCCATGAAGGAACTCCCATCTGTGAACATGGTGAGGTCAGGATTAGATAGGGGAAGGATTTGAAGGTCCTTTCTAGCTGAGTAGTTGATAGACAGGACTTGTTGGCAGTCATGTTCAGGATTTCCCTCTAATTTCTCTGGGAGGAAGGTAGCTGGGTTTAAATTAGAACAAGTCCTTATTTGAGTTACAGGTCCTTCTAAAAGTAGGGTTTGATATTTTAGAAGGCGATTGTCTGAGAGCCATAGTTCACCTTTTGTATTTAAAATTCCTGAGAGATCGTGGGGGGTGTAGACAATAAGGTCTCTTCCCAGGGTGATTTTAATTGTCTCAGGAACTAGCAAGGCCACAGCTGCTACTACCCTCAAACAATGAGGCCATCCTCGAGACACAAGATCAAGCTCCTTACTGAGATAAGCTACTGGCTGTTGAGCTGGTCCCTTCTTTTGTGTGACCACTCCTAGGGCTATCCCTCCTCTCTCAGTAACAAATAGGTTGAATTTTTGTTCAGTGGGTAAGCTGAGGGCAGGGGCTTGGAGTAAGGCCCCTTTTAATGCCTTGAAGGCTTTAATCTGTTCTGGTTCCCATATGAGGGAAGTCGTTCCTTGGCGTAGTGTTTCTTTGAGGAGGCTATAGAGAGGTTTAGCTATTTCCCCATATCCAGGGATCCAAAGCCTACAGTATCCAGTTATCCCTAGAAAGCCTCTAAGTTGTCTTATGGTCTGAGGTAGAGGATATTGTCCTATGGGGGTTATTCTTTCTGGTCCTAGCTTGCGAGTTCCTTGAGACAGCTATAATCCTAAATATTGAACTTGTTTTTGGCACAATTGAGCTTTTTTCTTTGAGACTTTATAACCTTTATCAGCTAAGAAGTTTAAAAGTTCTTTAGTAGCCTCTTGACATTCTCTTTTAGTGGAGGCACACAAAAGTATATCATCTACATATTGCAGGACAGTCAGAGATGTCTTATCTCTAAACTCTGTTAAATCCTTAGCTAGGGTTTGGCCAAACAGATGGGGACTGTCTCTAAACCCTTGGGGTAATACAGTCCAAGTTAATTGAGATCCACTATCTGGCTCTTCAAAGGCAAACAGATATTGTGATTGGGAGTCTAAGGGTATACAAAAAAAGGCATCTTTTAAATCTAACACCGTGAACCAGGCAGCAGTTGCTGGAGTCTCGGATAACAGAGTGTATGGATTAGGAACCATAGGGTGGAGAGGAACAACTGCTTCATTAATTATTCTCAGGTCCTGAACTAGTCTCCATTCCCCATTGGGTTTCTGAATTCCTAAAATGGGTGTGTTACATGGGCTATTGCAGGGCACTAAAAGTTCCTGTCTTTTGAGGTTCTGAATGATCTTCAATAAACCCTTTTTTGCCTCTGGGCGTAGGGGATATTGTCTCTGATGTGGAAAGACAGAAGGGTCCTTTAAGACTATTTTGATTGGAACTGCACTTTTCACCCTTCCAATTTTGCCTTCAGTAGCCCACACTTCAGGGTTTATATCACATTCTAATAAAGGCAGACATAATGGTCCTCTTGGTCTTAAATTCATTGTAACTGACGCTTGAAGTTTTGAAAGTATGTCTCTTCCCAATAAAGGGGTAGGACATTCTGAGACTATCAGAAATGCATGAGAAAACATCACCCCGTCCCACTCACAACTCAGTGGGGGAGTAAGCCTTCTGGTAATAGGCCGTCCAGACACCCCTTGTATGGTTACAGTATTAGAGGAAAGAGGTCCAGGATAGGAGGTGAGTACAGAATAACTGGCGCCAGTATCTAAAAGGAAGTTGACCTTTTGGCTCCCTACGAAGAAGCATACCCGGGGCTCACATGCGGTGATAGGAGTCACGGGAGCCAAGGTTGAGCCCGGGCCCCGTCAGGCCTGTGTAGAGGGGTCTGACTTCAAGGACTTACGCCCCTGAGGACAGTCACTCTTCCAGTGATTGCCTTGACATTTAGGGCAGGGCCGTGGAGGCGGTCGCTTGGCCTTTGGGCAATCCCGTTTGAAATGTCCTTCTTCTCCACATTGGAAACAAGTCCCTTTCGTGGATTGAGGAGCATTTCATCCTCCTGCACCCTGGGAGCTTACTCCTCTGAGAGCAAATACCAGCGCTTCAGTTCTTTTTCTGTCTCTAAGCTCTTTCTCCTTTTTTTCCTCTATATCTCTATTATAGAAAACCGAAGTAGCAATTCGGAGGATGTTATCTAAAGATTGATCAGGGCCATATGCCAATTTTTGTAACTTCCTCCGGATGTCTGGGGCTGACTGGGTGATAAATTTGTCTTTTAAAAGTAGTTGGCCCTCTGTGGATTCAGGATCTACGGTGGTGTGTTTTCTCATTGCCTCTCTGAGTTTCTCCATGAAAACAGCAGGGCTTTCCTGGGGGCCCTGAATAATTTCTGAAATCTTAGAATAGTTAATGGGCTTTTGCTTGATTCTCCTAAGGGCTTCAAGGATCAATACTTGAAAATGGCTAATTTTCCAAGCGTCTTGCTCATCATTTGGGTCCCACTCAGGATCATTTCTGGGAACTGACTGTGCTCCAGTTGGGTAATTAGGTTTGCTCCTAGTCTGTTCTGCTGGGGAAGGAGCAAGGTGTAGTTCATCCCCAAATTCCTCAGCTGCTCTTAGAGTTGCTTCTTTCTCATTGAAAGTCAAGGTCTGGTTGAGTAATAGCATAATATCTTTCCAGGCAAGGTCAAATGCCTGGCATAAGTTTTGAAATACCTCAATATATCTATCTGGGTCCTCTGAAAATCTCCCCAAATCAGTTTTTATCTGCCTTAAGTCTTGAAGGGAGAAGGGGGTATGTACTTTGATTGGCCCAAATTCTCCTCCTGGCATCTCCTGGAGAGGTAATACATTTGGTTTGTCTGTTGGGGCAGACGCAGGGGGGCCAGGATATGGAGGACAGGAAGGCTGTTGTTGCGCACCAACAGCCGATAGGGATTTTGTGGGTTCTCCTGATTCTTTTTCCTCAGTAGGTGAGTCCCCAAGACTTTCTCTCTTTATGGCAGATACCATGGCTGAGTCTACTTTACACTGTGGACATAATTTGCATAATTTAGGATTTTCCCTTAGTGCAAAGAAAACCTGAACATATGACACCTCACACCATTTCCCTTCCTTTTTGCAAAATTTATCAAGTTGTAAAATAGTATTAAAATTGATACTTCCCTCTGGTGGCCAGGTTTCTCCATCAGGGAGTTTGTATTGAGGCCAGGCCTGGCGGCAGAAGAAAATGAGGCGCTTTTTCTTGAGCGATTGAGGGTCAGATTTATCCCAATTTTTCAATACGCAGGTAAGTGGCGTACCTGACGTATTAGAGAGTGAGGCTCCCATCTGAGTGAAGAGAGAAAAAAACAGAACTCAGGCGCCTGCGCCGGAGAAAACTGTTGATCTCCTTAAGCTTGAACCTCCTAAATGGTCCAGAAAACCCGTCTCTCACCTTGCTTTGCCAAGGGGTTTCTGGTCCCCTTTAGCAAACTGCTAGGGTCTCAGTTTGCCCTGTGCCAGAGACCTTGGGAGGATTCAGACTTAAGGGCCTTACTGCTTATCCTCCCGGCCACTAAAACCCATTGAAAAAGAAAATCGTGCACTTTTTGTTGCCTTTGCTCTGTAGACTAAAGGAGCCGCCTAAGTGTTAAGGGATATCTACTGGTTGTAAGGTAGCAGATTACCAGAGGAGTTGATTCTAAAAATGCTTCTCTTAGCAGCTTAAGGAACACAGCACATTTTAAACATTGGGCGGTAAAACAGACTATTGAAAGTTACCTATGCACCTTAGGGAACCTGGGCAGATCTTACTAATTATCCCATGCCTTTTTCTCAGTCCTACAGCCTGAATTGCTAACGTTTCTGACCTGCGAAGGAAGGGGAACATCCAGGAGGGATTGGATGTGGGGTTGGGAGTGTTGCATGGCCCATACGGAGGCAAATGCGATTGGGGCTTTCCCTCAGTGCCATTCATCTACCGATCACCCTAGATACCCCTGAGGGCTGTCGGGAGGGGGCTCAAGAGAAAGGAACCTTTGGAAACATCTGAGGGTAGCCCAGACCGGAATTCCGCGGTTGTTCCAAACTCCTTCCTCCACCTCCACGCATCCAAGGCAGATCGGGATTCGGGACACTGTGTACTCACGCCAATTGCTCTCCGGGCCCAGACAGAAAAGTTGGAAGCGGCTTCGGTAGAACCCAACATGCCTGCTCTGTATTGAACAGGTGATTGAGAGCTGCCTAGGCCGGGAAACCTCTCACCCGAGTCTTGTAGAGTGGCGGCTGCACTAATTGCGTTTAAATAACCGTCGGGTGCCCACCTTACCCTCCAGAAAGAAAGAGAAAGATGCACCTCAAACAGACATGGGGTGCATAGAGAAGCGCTTACCTCGGTGTAGAATCTCGGTAATGGGACCTCCAATATATGTTACCGCTGTTGACCGGTGACGAGTCCTTGCTTCCCCGATGTTGAAGAATAACACCAAAGAAGCACGCCGAGGCAAGGTCAGAGTAGAAAGTAGAAGTTTATTAGAGGACAGAGGAAAAGACTTCTCCCGGAGGAAGAAGTGGACCCAATAGGTGGAATCCAGTTGGCGGGCAAATGTGTTCCCCTTTTTATAGTTTTGGTGATGGAATGTAGGTTGGAGAGCCTGAGGGGTGGGACACAGGTGGACCAAAAGGACAGGGAGGACTTTTGGGATGGGCTATCTTTAAGTTTGCTGGGGGCTGTTTATTAACACTTCTTTGTGATGGGCTATCTTCAAATCTGTTGGGGGCTGTTTCCTGGGCTCCATTAACATTCCATTGTCCTGTGTTTTTCCTGAGTCATTCCCAGCATGGCCTCCATTTTAGATTTCACTCGGTATTAGACCCGATTTACCTAACTACACTGACTACCTAACTTTAAATCTGGCTTCAATATACCTAAGTGTAAAACTGAAAACAATAAATCTCCTCAAGTTAACAGGAGCTAACTTCTGTGACTTGGGGTTAGGCAAAGAGTTCTTAGATATGATACCAAAAGTGCATTAAAGAACAATTCGTAAATTGAATTTCATCAAAATTAAGACTGTTCTTTGAAAGACACTGCTAGTGGAATGTAAAACATGTCAGACTGGGACAAAATATCATAAATCTAATAAAGAATTTGTATCTAGACTATATAAAGAACTCTTAAAACTTAATAAGAAAAACAAATACCTCAATAAATAATAACATACAAGATTTGATACTTTACCAAGGAATGGCAAATGAGCACATGAAAATATGCTCAACATCATCATCAGCCAATAGGAAAATGCAAATTAAAATCACAATGAGAGGCTGGGATTGTGACTCAGTGGCATAGCACTTGCCTTGCACATATAAATAACTGGGTTCAATCCTTAGAACTGCATAAAAATAAATAAATAAAATAAAGGCATTGTGTATATATACAACTAAAAAAATTTAAAAAATCACATTGAGGTAACACTATGTATCTTTTAAAGGACTAAAATTTAAAAAGACTACCACAGTAATATTTAAGATAGAGACTTGGAGCAACTGATTCCTCATTCAGTGCTGGTAGGAATTAAAAGGAAACAACAACTTGGAATAGAGTTTGGCAGTTTAAAAAATTAAAAATACACCTAGTACATGATCTACTCATTTCACTTCTAGGTATTTACCAAAGAGAAAAGAGAGCCTAAGTCCACACAACTATCTGCAATACAGTTGTTCAGATGGGCTTTAGTCTAAGAGCCAAATGCTGGAAACACCCAAATGGCTGTCAGTGGTGAACAGGCACATCCATACAATGGAATACTTGGAGCACTTAAAGGAACAAACCACTGATATAGGCAGAAACAGAGACAAATCTCAAAATAATTACACTGAGTGAAAGAGCAAAGAGAGAGAGAGAGAGAGAGAGAGAGAGAGAGAGAGAACATGTTTTATAATTCCATTTACATAAAACCCTAGAATAAGCAAATTAACTTACAGTGATAGCAGATCAGTAGGTTGGTGGTTGCCTGGAGAAAGGGACAGAGGACCTTGAGGATAGAAGAACAAAGAAATTTGGGGTGGTGATGGATCTGTTCATTCTCCTTATTGTGATGATGGTTTCTTGGGTGTGCACATGTGTCAGACCTGATTAAATCATACACTTTAAACATGAAGTTTATTGGATGTCAATTAGACTTTAAAAAAAACAGTCTTTTAAAAGAGCTACCTGAATTTTGTAATATCAATTTTAAATTGTCCCTTCTCCATCAGCATACCAAAAATCTTTCACTGTAGCAAACTTACTCATGTAACTGCTTCAAATACACCTTTTCTTTTGACATTTACTCTACATAAACACAATTATAAAAGTAAATTACTGGCTGGGGATGTGGCTCAAGCGGTAACGCGCTTGCCTGGCATGCGCAGGGCACTGGGTTCAATCCTCAGCACCACACAAAAATAAAATAAAGGCTAGCATCATCCTAAATGGAGAAAAACTGAAGGCATTTCCTCTAAAATCTGGAACAAGACAGGGATGCCCTCTATCACCACTTCTATTCAATTTAGTTCTCAAAGTACTAGCCAGAGCAATTAGACAGACAAAAGAAATTAAAGGCATAAAAATATGAAAAGAAGAAATTAAACTATCACTATTTGCGGATGACATGATAATATACTTAACAGACCCAAAAGAGTCTACAAAGAAGTTGCTAGAGTTAATAAATGAATTCAGCAAAGTGGCAGGTTATAAAATCAACACACATAAATCAAAGGCATTCCTGTATATCAGCAACAAAACCTCTGAAATGGAAATAAGGAAAACCACTCCATTCACAATATCCTCAAAGAAAATAAGATACTTGGGAATCAACCTAACAAAAGAGGTGAAAGATTTATACAATGAAAACTACAGAACCCTAAAGAGAGAGATAGAAGAAGATCTCAGAAGATGGAAAAATGTACCCTGTACATGGATAGGCAGAACTAACATCATCAAAATGGCGATATTATCCAAAGTTCTCTACAGGTTTAATGTGATGCCAATCAAAATCCCAACGGCATTTCTTGTAGAAATAGACAAAGCAATCATGAAATTCATATGGAAAAACAAAAGACCCAGAATAGCAAAAGCAATTCTAAGCAGGAAGTGTGAATCTGGAGGTATAGCGATACCAGAGGTCAAACTGTACTACAAAGCAATAGTAACAAAAACAGCATGGTACTGGTACCAAAACAGGCAGGTGGACCAATGGTACAGAATAGAAGACACAGAGACTAATCCACAAAGTTACAACTATCTTATATTTGATAAAGGGGCTAAAAGCATGCAATGGAGGAAGGATAGCATCTTCAACAAATAGTGCTGGGAAAATTGGAAATCCATATGCAACAAAATGAAATTGAATCCCTTTCTCTCGCCATCCACAAAAATTAACTCAAAATGGATCAGGGAGCTAGATATCAAATCAGAGACACTGCGTCTGATAGAAGAAAAAGTTGGCTACGATCTACATATTGTGGGGTCGGGCTCCAAATTCCTTAATAGGACACCCATAGCCCAAGAGTTAACAACAAGAATAAACAAATGGGTCTTACTTAAACTAAAAAGTTTTTTCTCAGCAAGAGAAACAATAAAAGAGGTAAATAGAGAGCCTACATCCTGGGATCAAATTTTTACCCCCCCCACCTCCAATAGAGCCCTAATATCCAGAATGTACAAAGAACTCAAAAAATTAAACAATAAGATAACAAATAACCCAATTAACAAATGGGCCAAGGACCTGAACAGATACTTCTCAGAGGAGGACATACAATCAATCAACAAGTACATGAAAAAATGCTCACCATCTCTAGCAATCAGAGAAATGCAAATCAAAACCACCCTAAGATACCATCTCACTCCAGTAAGATTGGCAGCCATTATGAAGTAAAACAACAACAAGTGTTGGCGGGGATGTGGGGAAAAGGGTACACTTGTACACTGCTTGTGGGGCTGCAAAATGGTGAGGCCAATTTGGAAAGCAGTATGGAGATTCCTGGGAAAGCTGGGAATGGATCCACCATTTGACCCAGCTATTGCACTTCTCGGACTATTCCCTGAGGACCTTAAAAAAGCGCTCTATAGGGATACGGCCGCATCAATGATTATAGCGGCACAATTCACAACAGCTAGACTGTGGATCCAATCTAGATGCCCCTCAATAGATGAATGGATAAAAAAATGTGGCAGTGGAGTATTATGCAGCACTAAGAAATGACAAAATCATAGAATTTGCAGGGAAATGGATGGCATTAGAGCAGATTATGCTAAGCGAAGCTAGCCAAGCCCTAAAAAGCAAATGCCAAATGTCTGCTTTGATATAAAGAGAACAACTAAGAACAGAAGAGGAAGGAAGAGCATGAGGAAAAGACTACAGTAAACAAAGACGAATGGGGGGAGAGAAAAGGAGAGAGAAGGGAAAGCATATGGAAATGGTAGGAGACCTTCAATGATACATAAAATTATAAGAGGTTATGAGGGGCAAGGGGGAGGGGAAAAAAGGGAGAGAATTGAACAACAACAGGGGAGGTAGAGAGGGAAGATGGGAGGGGAGGGGAGGGGAGGGGGATAGTAGGGGATAGGAAAGGTAGCAGAAAGAACAGTCACTAATATGGCATTATGTAAAAATGTGAATATGTAACAGATGTGATTCTGCAATCTGTATTTGGGGTGAAAATGGGAGTTCAAAACACAATTTGAGTCAAATGTATGAAAGATGATATATCATGAGCTATGTAATGCTTTAAATAATCAATAAAAAAAATTAAAAAAATAAAATAAAATAAAGATATTGTGTCCACTAAAAACTAAAAAATAAATATTAAAAAAATTCTCTCTCTCTCTCTCTCTCTCTCTGTCTCTCTCTCTCTCTCCCTCCCTCCCTCCCTCCCTCCCTCCCTCTCTCTCTTAAAAAAAAGTAAATTACTATTGGATAGAAAAGTTAACAAATTGGTCTCCCTGGATTGCACAGTTGTCTGTTTACTCGCTTCAAATGAAGTCTGAATGTTTAGCTGAATTACCAGTACTGAAGGTTCAGTCACTGAATACTGAAAACATTACTTTTGCAAGCTGCCCTAAAACAATTAATTAATCCAAATAAATGTTTATTGCACATGTGCCCTCTGTATGCCACTGTTGAAAGGGCTGGATTTCATGCAGAATGGACAGTACTGAACTACAAAGTTATTTCATGTCTTCTTTTGGAATAATTTGTAAGATTTAGAAACACTTAAATCACATGATGAAAGAATAGCAATGGAAACAGGCCACAGACAGCCAAGAACAGTGACTCTCCTAATTAAAGGTTAAAATAATAAATTTCAATGATAATATGACTGAAGAACTGTATCCTAACAGCTTAATTCCAACATTACAAGTATTTCTCATATCTTAAGTGAACTCAGAACAAAGATTACAAATTACTTCCACACACAGTGAGTATGAAGTCTGCCAGCTCTAAGAGGTCATTCTGGCTTAGAAATATGAAAGGATGTGAAAAGACAGACCACAAATGATTTCTTTAATGCCAAAAAACAAATAGGAAGTTTTAAGTGAATTCAGCTAGTATCAAAGATAATACTCTGTAGCAGCATATTCTTCATTACTGAGTTCAGCTAACTGGACCAAGAATAGAAATTAGTATATCTTATAGAAGATACAAGCTTAATTATTCATCACAAATAAAATCATCCATAACTCTGCCACAAAATACAAGACATTTTACAGCTTAGCAAGGGAATCCATTTGTAAACCTTCCACTATCTTTTTCCCTTGCAATGATACTACCCTTTAAGGTTGTTTCTCTAAAAGAAGCCAACATCTGCTCCATTTGTATACAATGAATTTAAGCATTTTCTACTGTCATGTATAACTGATCATAACTAATGAATAATTTAAAAAAAGAATACAAGGACCCATGCCAGGTACACAAAAATCTATAAAAATCACTTGTTAGCAATAACTATGGATGGCATGTGCTTCTGATTGACTTAGAAAGTCACTCCTCTTCTAAATTTCTTCAGGTTTTTCAGAACTGTCATGTTTTGTGTTCTCAAAGGTAGAGTTTTGCTAAACAATAAGCTTTTAGTAAATTTTGACTGACATGATTTCTCTGCATGTGTTCTAAACACACCATACCCAAATTCATATCTACATTAAACACTACTAATCCTGAGTGTTCAGTAACCATGGAATGCAGAACATGAGTTCTGAAAGCACAATATCCAAGTATTCTCATCTTTATGGAGAAGCAATATCCACTAAACAAAAGATGAAACAAACCATAGTATTCAGTTATTGCATCTTCTATTTATTGATTTTTGGAGTTTTACAAATGCAAATGGTTTTCTTCAGGTAAATTGGTGAAAAAAGCAAAGACATTTAACCACTTTTAAAACTATGAAACTTTACATCTCACCTCTGAAACTGATTTTAATTAAAATTGTGAAATAATACCTGCTACAGCTTGAGTTTCATTGAAGCTAAGAGCCAATTTGTGGTTCCTCATGATATGTCCAATGTCAATTACTGCCCTCTTGTTGCATTTTACCTTGAAGAAAAACACTGTTTCATGGAGTAAGATCTACTTGCAATTTGTAATGTGCTTGGCACTGTGCTTACCAGTTTATATGCAGCAGCTGTGCTCATCCTCAAAACAATGCTACAATGGTGAATATCTTAGAAAGGTGGAGTGTAACTGACCTTAAATAACTTGTCCAAGGTCACTGAGCTACTTCCCATTACTGACAACACAGAGTATATCTTGAACCTTTTAACAAGAGGGCCCCAAATTGGACCAAACCTGTCAGAGAAATTGGATTCATCCTATCATGAATAACTCCCATTTAATCTCAGTACAGTTATTTTTCTCTAATTCACCTTAATCTGACCATTTGCCTTGGCCTGGAGGAGAAACAACATAGTGGCAGAGCTGGGTGTGTGCAACAATTTATCTTCCAAGTTTTGGCTTTCAGCTAGCCTTTATTGTTATATCTTGGAAACTTAGGCAAGATCAAGATCCTTAGTAAAATGACATCTATAGAGTGGCCTTACCAGCAGTATTATTATTAATCCTGATCATGTTTAAAGTGACATTAAATATTCAAGAAAATTCTGATCTTAACTGTAGCAGTGTTTATCACATAAGCAAATGATTCATGTCATGTTATAACAAATAAGATATATAAATGAGTAATTTATCCTTCATTCCTCCAAAAATGACTTTGTATTTCATTAATGAAAACATAAAACAGTGATTTGTTTGTGCAACTGAGTATCAAACCCAAGGCCTCACACATGTGAGGCAAGCCACATCCCCAGCCAAGAATGCTTGTTTTTGAATGATGCTGTTGCCGTAACAGTGTAATGCCAGTCTAGCCTTCCACTGTCCTCTGACAAAAATTTCTATTTTGGGCTGGAGATGTGACTCAAGTGGTAGCACGCTCTCCTGGCATGCGTGCGGCCTGGGTTCCATCCTCAGCACCACATACCAACAAAGATGTGTCCACCACCGAGAACTAAAAAATAAATTTTAAAAAATTCTCTCTCTCTCTCTGTTTAAAAAAAACATTTCTAAAAAATGTCTAACTGCTAAACACACTGATGTTTAATGGATAACATCAAGAAAAGGAGTTTACAGAAACCACATAAATTCCACCCTTTTAAAATTGTGGTACACTATTGTGTTCTCTTTGAGATGCATAAAGAAATTTAAATTCACACTTCACTAGCATAGGAGCAAGAACCAGTTAAACAGCATCTACTGTTCTTTGTCCATTAAGAAAGATTGTTCAACCAGGTTGGTGGAACACACCTGTAATCCCAATGGCTTGTAAACCTGAAGCAGGAGGACTGCAAGATGAAACCTAGCCTTAGCAATTTAGTGAAGCTCTAAGCAACTTAACAAAAGTCTGTCTCAAGATCAAAGAAAAAAAAACAGTTGGGGATGTGGCTCAGTGGTTTAGCACTGTGGGCTCAATTCCTAGTACAAAAAAAAAGGCAGAAAACAAAAAAACTCAATAAGCTTCACTGTATAAAATGAATTTTAATTACTTTTTCTAGGAGCTGATAAGGGTACCTCTGAAAATCCATGCTAGGCTCTGGAAAGTCATAGCAAAGAAAATAACCAGTCTCTAGAGGGGAATAGTCACAAAAACATAACATTTGGACAGTCACATCCCAAAAAAAGCTGGTCTAAATGTGAACTCTGTTTACTTTCTGCATTCTAGTCTACTCACTTGTGAACCTTGATCCTGCACAGAAATGCTGTCATTGCTGGCTAAACAGGCCACAAACTTCTGAAGTATTCTCAACTTTCCTCTTCAGATCTTAACAATTGCCCAAGCCAGGTTGAATTACCAAAGAGAAACAGATGGTTCTGCTCCACAATCCTTCCCCTCTTCTTGGAATGCTAGTGATGATGGCAGGAAGCTCCCAGCAAAGCTTCTGCCTGAGCAAGGGCCACAATACCCAAGGCTAAGAGTGCTCTTGAGTGCTGTGGTTGTGGCTCAGTGTTAGAGCACTTGCCTAGCATGTATAAGGCACTGGGTTTGATTCTCAGTATCACATAAAAGTAAAAAAAAAATACATATACAGTTCATCAACAAGTAAAGAAAATAATATAAATTTTTTAAAAAAAGAGTGCTCTTGGGATTTTAAAAAGCACAGCTGGGAGGAGACTCTCTTTTGTCCCTCTTGTGGGAGAGCCTGAGAATGCCCCCCTGCTCTGTCACTTTTTACCCCCAAGGGCCCAAAATCATGCTGGCTTCAGTGGCATTTTATTCCTTTGAATCCTTCTTCAGAAATCTTCCTTCTTCAGTAATCCTCCTTTTAATTTACTATGGTTGATTGCAGCCACACATCCCAACTTGCACCTTCTAAACATTTCCAGTCTGTGTATCCACCTCTATCATCTGTGCCTTAGCTCAGGTCCTCATTGGCTCTCATCTGGACTAGTCCAACAGCCCCACTAATCTCCTATGTCTAGTCCTCACAACTATCATCTGTGGTACAGTTAACAGGAGAAACCATGTTCCCCGAATACACCCAAACCTATCAATGGCTCTCCATTATTAAAAAAGATCTAAATTCCTTAACAGTACTCACCCCTCTTTATATACACAATCTTCTTTCCAGCCAAATAGCTGTTCCTCCTTGACTCACATTTTAGCTCTGATTACCCAGAATTGCTTGGGTTTGGGCTGCAACTCAGATACACACACACACCACACTGAATTAATTAGTAAGTAGGAAGTTCCCATTCTTGAAAACCTGGAGAAGTCAAAGAAAAGTGGCTTTCTTCAGGCTTGCTTCTAGGTATCAAAGTCATCACATTGGTATTTACATTTCCTTACATCGATATCCCTAAATATTGCTGTTATAGATAACTGGTGCCAAGATACACAACACACACAACAGCAAGTGTCTGAAAGAAAAAAATCATATACTATAACAAAAGGTTCTGATCACCCACACATCTCTGCAGACAGAGTACCAACACTGACTCCCTGTGAGGCTTTCTCACCCAGACAGTGCCCCTTCTCCTCCACTGGTGCCACTACACTCTGTAGAAATCTGTAGCCTGGCACATGACCTTTTGTTTTTTAAGGACAGGACCATGTTCCCAGCATCCCTGGATCTCTGGACCCAGTCAAGTCCTTAGAATACATTAGACATTTATAAATGTTTACAGAATAATATGTGCATTCTGAGCTAAGCAGAACACTCAAAGACATTTTCTGATTTTAAAAAAAAAGTACACTGGATATCAGGTTTGACAACTTGGGCTTCACCCATCAAATTTGATGAAAATATTTGAAAACACGAAATATTTTCTAATCTCTCTAACCTATTTTGTAGTTAAAGAAATGATCATTGTTTCTGTAGAAAAAAATTTTAATAGGAGATGTTGAGAAATGAGGTCTGTTTTTTTTTTTAACTTATAGAAAATTTCAGAGAAAACTGCATAAGCAGTCAAAAAACTGGTAAATTGGACTCCAACAACAAATCTATTTGCTTCATAAGAAGTGAAAAGACTATAATATAGTAAGAAAAATCTTATACTTCACATATCTCATAAGAGTGCATTTGTGTATATCCAGAATACATAAGAACTACTACAAATGAACAAGAAAAGGACAGTTCAATTTTAAAATGGGCAAAGAATCTGAATGGGCATTTGTCTAACAAAGATAAATAATGGCTAAAAAATACATGAAGATATTCAATATCATTAGTTATCAGGGAAATGCAAATCAAAACCACAATGAGATGCCACTTCATACCCATTAGGATGACTATTATGGAAAAATACCATGGCAAACTGTTGGCAAGAATATGGAGAAATGAAATCTTCAAACATTGCTGATGGGAATATAAAATGGTAGAGTCACTTTATAAAACAGTCTGGCAGAGTTACTTATGGTCCATAAATTTCACTCCTAAATATCTACCCAAAGAAAACATAAGTCAACTATAAAACACAAATATTCACAGTGGCATGATCATAAGAACCACAAAGTGCAAATATCCATCAACTGATAAATGGATAAACAAACTGCAGTATATCCATATAACAGAACACAATTTAGCAATAAAAAAGGAATAAAGTTCTGATATGTGCTACTTCAAAAATAGGCTAAGAAGCCAGACACAAAGGGCTATATATTGAATGATTACATTTATATAACATATCCAGAACAAGTAAATCCACAAAGACAAAAAGGAGATTCATAGATACATGAAGCAAGAGTGAGTGGAAAGTGATGACTAAAGGGTATGGGTCTTTGAAGACGACAAAAGTGTTTCAGAATTAGACAGCAAGATAGGCACACAACTATGCGAATATACTAAAACTCAGTGAATTGCACTTTTCAGGAGTGATCTTGATGGTAATGTGAATTATATGTCAATAAAACTGTTATTTTTTAAAATGGTTGCACAAAGTCATATAGTAACACCTCTGCATAAGGGTCTGGTTGAATCACTCTACCTGTGACAGAATATTCTGTCATAAAAACACACAATCTGTTCAAATGGGGAAATAATCTATGTTCCTACCAATAAATTCCTATTGCAACCAACCATAAAACCAGATCCAAAGTAAAAAGAGCAAAGAACAAAAGAGCATGCAATTCACAATTAGCTGGCAGGTTACAGAATAAAACTAACCAAACACTACAAAAGAAAAAAATGTTTATTAGGACTGCCCATTTCTTTTCTATTACATGGATTTAAACAAGTCAAAATCTGTTACATTTATAAGAAAATCTTCCAGATTCTTTATTAGCACATAGCAAGGAAAAACAAGCATTCTCTCCTATAACCAAATTAACAATCCACAGAGCATCTGTTTGTACTTGGCAGCATGAACCTTTCACTTTTGAGTGCTGCTAAATTATATAAGCCTATGAGCCAGACACCCTGGCATGCTCCTAGACTTCATTAGTTGATGCTGAAGAACATTAAAAATAAAAAGGATAATATTAATAATGGCAGTGGTGATGACAGAATAAAGTTATTGTCAGTCTTTTCAACACTTCCATTATCTAGACTACAACCATGAAAACATTCAAACAACTTTCTTTCTTTCTTTTTTTTTTTTTGGAACTGAGGATTGAACCACACAGAGATGTACTACCTCTGGGCTACATCCCCAGACCTTTTTATTTTAATACAGGGTCTCAATAAGTTGCTGAAGCTGGCCTTATACTGTCTATCTTCCTGTTGCAGCCTCTGAAGTCACATATAATTTTCTAAGCTTCTACCAATATCCTTTTCTGTATGCATTAGAAAGCACTGGACCTTAGAGATAGAGAGAACTGAATTCAAGTGATAGTTTTTTGTTTGTTTTTATTTTTTTAAACATGCTTGCTACATGCCCAAGGACAAACTTCACAATTTTACTGAGTCCTCGTTGTATTAAGAACAAAATGAAGTAATGCACACAAAGAGCACAGTGCAATGCTCAATCCACAGCCCACCACAAAAATCCTCACTGTTCACAACTCTTCACGGCAAATACTCATTTCAGAACTTATATCAGAGTAGGGATGATTAACATTGGCCATCCTTCTACCTTGTGGACATCTAAAGATCTATGAATATTTCACATTGAATGAATAATCTTTCTCCTTCATCCAACTCCCACATAGGTTTTTGAAAAAGCTTTCAATAAAGTCTCTTTTAAACATATTAAATCAGGGCATGACACAAAGCATTCCTTCACCTAAGAGGTATTTTCAGAGCACTGACCTGAGAGAGAAAGAGAGACATGGAGAGAAACACTCTCTATTAGAAAGAAATGACTATTTTGCAGTGCAATAATTGGTAACCTTTCCATAAAAAAATGATACAATCTGATTATAATTCCCAAGTGTCTGTTATCTGTTCTTAAAGTAAAAGAAAAAAGAAGTGGGATGGTTTCAAGCACCAAGAGAAGATGTGGGAAGATATTCTTTCCCATTGACAACACAGTGCCTCACACATGCCAAGCACTGAGCCATAATCCCAGCCATGTAATTATGTCTTAATATCTATTTAAATGTAGTATAAAAACTTTAACAAATGCAGGTAATAGGAGAAATAAAGGATAAAGTATTAATGTCGACACAATACCTTTATTTTATTTTTGTGTGGTGCTGAGGATCAAACACAGTGCCTCATACATGCCAGGCTTGTGTGCTATGACTTGAGCCAATTCCACAACCATCAAGTTTTCAAATATTAATAATAAGTTAAAATCAAGGCAAAAGACCTAAAAACAACTCAATATGTTTAAATATTTTCATTACATTTAATGCTTAATAATATCTCACAAATAAGAATCACAAGTGTGTTCTTAAGGAAGAGAATTCTTTATGTTAATAAGAATATTGAATAAAAGAAGTCTTTGAATAACACAATATTTTCTTCAGTAGTTGGATACAGTGGAACACACCTGTAATCCCAGCAACGTAGGAGACTGAGGCAGGAGGATCAAAAGTACAATGACAGCCTCAGCAACTTAGCAAGGCCCTGTCTCAAAATAAAATAAAACAAAAGGTTCTGGGAATCTAATTTACTGGTGAAGTGCCACTAGGTTCAATCTCCAGTACCAATAAAAAAAAAATGTTACCACAAAAATGTTATTTTTTTCCTATTGGATTATCAAAGATTAAAAAGATTAACAAAACTTGGTATGAGCAAGGGTTTTGAAAATAATATTCTCATGAAAATTGAGGGGGGATAGTTTTTACAGATAACAGCTTAGCCATATTTATCAATATTTAAAATGTGTAATGTTTGACCTGGCAGTTATACCTCTAAGAAGATAAATGAATAAGTATACTATCATCAACATACCATTATTCACAAGAAAGAAAAACAAGTAACAATCTAAATGGTTATCAAAGGAGTAGATACATAAAGTATGATGCCTCTAAATGATGGACAGCCAGAGCTAGCATTGTAGCTCAGTGGTAGGGCACTATCCTGGCATGTGTGAAGCACATGGTTTAATTCTCAGCACCATATATGTAAATAAAGATCCATTGACAACTAAAAATAGAAAATGAAAAAAAAAACAAACTAGACAGCCAGTAAAATGATCACAGATGATTATGCACATCAGTTTCAACTCACAAAGAGATATATAAAACACATTAAAAATGACCACATAGCTTCATATATAGAGAGTGATTTTTATTTAAAGTCCTATATATACTTTCATATACATCAATAAGTTTCCAAAAGTGTGTTAATGGTGGCCATTTCTTTGTGTAGGAGATGAGGACTTACTTTTGTCATTATGTTGTTTCATATGGGTAGAAATTTTTCTAATTATTATAATAAAAAAATCACAACAAACTTTTAAGATGAAGAAGTGCCTCTATATCACAAAAATTACTTCAAATACTTTCAACTTCCTATTTAAAAAAAAGGGAGAGAATTGAACAACAGCAGGGGAGGTAGAGAGGGAAGATGGGAGGGGAGGGGAGGGGAGGGGGGATAGTAGGGGATAGGAAAGGTAGCAGAATACAACAGTCACTAATATGGCATTATGTAAAAAAGTGAATATGTAACAGATGTGATTCTGCAATCTGTATTTGGGGTGAAAATGGGAGTTCAAAACACAATTTGAGTCAAATGTATGAAAGATGATATATCATGAGCTATGTAATGCTTTAAACAATCAATAAAATAGTTTGACAAAAAAAAGAAAAGAATTCATTGAATGTTGCAAGTAGATGTAATACAGGATCTCCTTCTCAAAACCACACTTTAAAATGACAAGATAATAAAAGTTAAAATATTAGAGTCCAAGAGATAGAGAAAGGCAAACATCATTATTCAAACAGCCCATATTTCTGGCATTCACCTTACCACCCATAGGTTCTATGAACTCAAACACTCCTAAAACAATTCCCTTTTACACCTTAATGGACCAGACTAAACAAATAATAATTAAAGAATTTTTAAAATGTAAAATCATAAAATACTTACCACAGTAAAAATATTTAAATATTTTCCTGCCTTACATTTTTTCTTATCACCTTCATTAGAAACCTAAAAATAGAAAAGTAAATATTATTTTCTATCAAACACATGCCAGCATCAAAGGCAGTTAGAAACAGCCTCCTGGAGAATGTAAACATCTGAGATCAATCAGAACAAAACAGAAGTTAACAGAATAGGACAATTGGGAAGTAAAGTTGGGCACTATTACAAATCTAACCTATGCAAATGATTGCATTCAGTGCATATGTCTGGTGCACCATGGCACACTCATCTCCTGCTCCTGGACCCTGCCTCTCCCACTTGCCTGTGACCAAGGGCAAGTCATGTCAGCCCCCCTCTTTGAGTCTGTTCCTTATATGTACAATAACAATGCCCATAAGGAAAATTTCTAAGGAATATGAAGGATAATCCACATCAGAGGCTCTAAAATAGTTCTTGGAAAAACTTTCAATGTTTTAACATTATAGCCTCTCACATAATTAAAAAATATGCCACTCACCACATCCACCCCTATTATTTATTGTATTTCTTATAACTCTTATTGAAAAGATGCATAGACTAATGTGTAATGGGTGAGAGGAGCTACCCAGACATGTAAGATGGAAGTCCAAAGTGAATTCTTCATTTGTTTGTTCAACAAACATCTCAACATGAACTTTGTCAGGTATTTTGCTGGGTTCTGGAATTCTCTCCTATACAGAACAGACCCAGTTTCTCTCAAGGAGTGTCTTATCTACCAAGGCTCACACCACAACACAGGAAAGCAGCCTAAAGTGACAGACACTGGTTTTTACTGGGCTGGGGGTATAACATATCTTAAGTGGCAGAATTAGGTGTAGAAGATTCTGGTGGAAAGGATGGCATCATAGGGAATGGTGATTAGCACTGTTATTAGGGTGCACACAAGACAGCAATAAACAGGAGGGCCTTGAAGAAAAGACTGTTTGTGCCCTTTCTGAAATGCACTGATTATCTTCAAACTGAAAACTGAGAAAGATTTTAGCTTTAACTTCAACTCCAATATCTTTTTATTGTCTTTCTTTTCTTTCTCTCTTTAAAAGTGAGAGAAGTACCAGCAGGAAAAAGAACCACCCCCTCACCACATGGTGGTGGTAGAAGAGACAGTGATGAGTTTCACACATTTTTGCCTTTAATTTTCCCAATATTCTTATAAAGACAGTATTCTTCTTCTCACAAATTAGGAAGCTGAAGTTTGGAGAAGTTAAATAGATTTTAAATGTACACATTTAATCTGATTTTTATTTCTTTTAGGTTTTTGTTTTTCTGGAACTAGACAAAACAGCTCTAAAGTACTCATGAAAAGATAAACAAGCAAGAATTGCCAGGAATGTGAAAAGCAAGAAGTGGAAAATAGTTAGTTTTAAAAGATATTAAAACTTTTATAAAACCAATAATGTGATACTGGTACATGAAGAAAAAGACTAATAGCATACAAACCCAGAGACACTCCAGTACATCCAAAAGTTAACAATACAATAAGAGTGTTCAAAGAAGGACTCTAAAACCAACAGATAAAAATAACAGGCACACAGAAAAAGATAAATTTGAACTTACACATCATTCTGAACACCAGAATAAATCCTAGTTTGAACATTTAAATGTAAAAATGATGCAATAAAAGTACTAAAAAAAAAAAACATGGGCAAATTCTAAAAAAACTTGGAAGTGTTTCAGTGACTTAAAATGCAGATACCATAATAAGTAATATAAACTGTGAAATTAAAAGAAAAAAAATGCAAGACTTCTGTATATTAAAATATGTGAAGGTAAATGAAATATAAGTGAAAATCTGGGGAAAACTACAATTTATATCACACAAGACTAATCTCTCCAATTTATAAATTTCTAGAAATTGAGAAGGGAAAAAAAAGGAATCCAAAACAAAAATGTGGAAAACACATGAACAGAGCATTCACAGTAAAAGAAATACAACTAGTTTTTAATGCTCAGCCTCATTAATAATGATAGCAATGCACATTAAAACTACTCTATATTGATAATTCTCATCTATCAAACTGTTAACAAATTCAAGGGTTGTAAACATAGTACATTGGAAAGGCGCCAGGAAAATAGGAACTCTCTCATACACTGCAATCTGCCCTCTTTTATCTGTGGTATCCAGACTGGATTCGACAATCATAGGTGAAAATATTTTTTTAAAAAATTGTCATACTGAACACATACCAACTTTTTTCCTTGTCAATAGTCCCTAAACAATAATAACTATTTACATGGCATTTACATTGTATTAGGTATTCTATGAAATCTAAAGATAATTTAAAAGTATGTCGAGGATGTGCATAAGTTACATGCAAATACTAAGCCTTTTTATGAAAGAGACTCGAGCATCCTTGAATTTCAGTATTCACAAACAACCAATCCTTCAGGGATAACAGGAGAAACTGTACTTGTGGGAGTTCAAAATGGTGCAATACTTAAGAAAGGAAGTATTTAACAAAATTATAAATGCAATGCCCACTGGTGAAGTGATCCCACTTCTAGGAATGTATCCCACAGATGCACCTGCGCATGTATAAAATGATATGTATACAAGCTGTTTCACCACAATATGGTCTGTGATAAACATAGAGATGACCCAAATACCCACCAAGGGGGCTGGTGAAATAAACAAGGTACTTAATAGATGCTGTTTAAAGAAAGCTGTTGTTAAAAAAGTGTTTTCTATAAACAAATATTATATTCTTTCTAAATAAATACTAAAAGAAAAATATCTCAAGAGCATATAAAGAAAAAGCCATGCAACAGAATTAGTAACATAGTATGCCACATTTTATATAAAAAGAATATAGTATACTGGCGTTTCTCCTACTATAAAAGGAAACAATTGACATCTATGAGAAATAAATTAAAAGAGGTTATCTAAGAAAGAGGAGTGAAGGGGGGGGGACCTGTTGGAAATCAGATTTTCCCAAGCATGCCTGTCATTTTAACTTTTGAACCATAAAAATATGTTATCTATATTAAAGGAATTTTTAAACATTAAAAAGAATACTTACAGAAAGAAGAGAAAGAGACACCTATAAATAAGACTTAAAACCAAGCTTTAAAGAGCTTTTTTGTTCTGAAATTAGATGCTGAAAAGCAATCTTAGTATGGTCATCACAAAAAAAAAAAAATGCTTTTTTCCCCTTCAATCAAGTTAAAGGATATGATGGTCTGTTTTTTAAAAAGCTATTTGAAGGAGTAGGAAATTGGGAAAGAGGAGAGAAATGTAAAATGAGGGCACTCTAGTATAATGGTTCTTCATGTATCATTCCTGTACCAGTAGCATCAGCATCATGTGATAACTTGTTAAAATTAAAATTCTCAGGCTCACACCCAGACAACTGAATCAGAAAATTTGTACTAGTCCAGCAATCCTGGTAATACCCTCAAGCATGAGAGTCACATATGTTGTCTGGTGCTTCCCACAGGTTCACAACAGCACTAGTCTGCATTTCAAACAAGCTACAGGACCTAGGACCACACTTGGATAAGCAAAGCTGAAGTCCTTCTAGAGAAAAAAGTATGTAACCTTTATATGGTTGAGTTTCCTATGAAATCTGTCCTCAGTATCAACTGAAAAAAGTCCTTTTACAGGCTTCCTAGCCAATATATATATATATATATATATATATATATATATATATATATATATATATATATATCATGGAGCTACTTTCCCACATAAACTATGTACACAGAGAATAAATGTTTTCAAATACATTCTTATAAAAAAATAACAACTGTGAATCATCAAAATTCAACTTAAGGATGTCTTAAAAAAAGTATAAGTGGACCTACAAGCTTTCAGAAATAGGAGAAACAAAAATAATCCATATTTCATAAATTTTGCTTGTGTTTTCTGAACAACTTAACCTCAAATGCATTAACTGCCCACCATGTGCTCTCCATGCAAAAGCACCAAGAAGTTTGTTTCCCTCAAACACTTTTCAAAAAAAAGGTACTCATGTTTATGAATGCCAATCCTTCATTTGTTTTACATGAGGAGAAAGATCTCTATAGAATCTTCTGAGTAAAGAATTCTAGTTTAAACAGAAGTATTTATAAGTCAAATATAGTGGCACATGCCTATAATCCCAGCATCTCTGGAGGCCGAGACAAGAGAATCTCAAATTCAAAGCCAGCCTCAGCAACAGTGAGGCACTAAGCAACTCAGTGAGACCCTATCTCTAAATAAAATATAAAATAGGGCTGTGGGTGTGGCTCTATGCCAATGAGTTCAATCCCTGGTACTCACCACCTCCCCCCCAAAAAAAAGAAGGATAAAGAAATGTGTATCTTCATTTTGCAAGTCACCATTGAATAGTTTTTGGTGCTAAAAATTAACTAATAAATTGACATTTTTATATATTTCCTATTTCACTGCCTCTGAGATGCCATCACCTTTAAGACACTAGAACATTCTCATTCTAAGTATCACCCAGAAGAAAAACTGCCATGTGGTTACAACATGCCAATTTTAAGATTCCATCCATCTCAGATGTGCATCTTAAAAATCAATGAAATGCCTTAATTATAAACCACAGAATTGTAGGGTAAATTATTTGTTTTCCTCCTAGCTAACTTTTATGTCTCTCAAATGTAAAACACCATAAAGGCAAGCATGTTTTGTCCATTGAAAACACATCCTCTACGCTTAGAAACTGAAACATTTTCCAAATCATTGTAATTTGTTATTTATTTAGTTTACTTAGGAACATGTGAATATGCAAAAAAGGAATGATTTTTAACAGTATTTTTAACAGTACTGACTTCTTTTACTCTGGAACATTTTACTTGCTCAAAATAATAAAAATAATTATTTTCAACTTGGCTAACTTCTCATGTTAAAGAGATTCAATATATCTCTAGACAACTGAAAATGTATCCTCTTCCAAGAAGCCTTTACTTAAATGTTTGTTTTCATAGCACGTTTCAATAGTAATAAGCAAAAAACACCTTACAAGATTTTTAAAAAATCAAAATAAATATCCTTTTTAGAGTTAAACAAGTTGAAAAAATTTTTGTTACACTTTAGCTAGTTTAAGCTAAACTTTATTTTAATTTTTCTCTATCATAACTAGCAGTGTTTCAAATGAAAAGATAATTTGTAATGAGTCATACCATGAAGACTGGTATATGTACATTTATGTACATTTCCCAAATTTGCTAATATGAACACCAGTAAGTAGAAAGGGTTATTTTAAAAGTGATTACAGCTCAGCATGTTGCTGCTTGCTTGTAATCCCAAAAATCTGGGAGGCTGAAGCAGAAGGATCCCAAGTTTGAGACTGCTTCAACAGCTTCAGAAGATCCCATTTCAAGAAGGGGGAAAAGGGCTGGAATTCAGTGAGAGATTGCCTATGGGTTCAATCCAATCCCTATAAGTAACCCAGCCCCTAAGTGATGACACAAATGTATATTCTACTCAAATCAGACCTGCTATCATACACACTGCTGTCACTTCCCAACTCTTTTCTCACATCAAACTGATAAAATGATTCTAGTGTTTAGTTGTCAACATTTCTAATGTGAATTCCCATCAAACACAGACAAAATTTTATGACAGGAAATAACCTTGCCTCCCAAGATTCTAGAATAATTGACAAAAGTGTCACTAACCAAGACCATGTTTTTGTTATATGTCAGACACTTCAGAAAAAATGATAATTTTCCCAGAAAAAAAGTTATCAAAGAGTTTGGGGGACACACTGGGGCATCTAGTGTTTGGGGGCCAGGATCTAGGCTTCACACAATGCTTGGGTGGGATGGATCTGTATCATCAAGATTCATCCTGGTCACAAGAATTTTGATCTTAAAAATGGTTTAATCAAGCCCACTTTAATGAGCATTTCTTTAAGACACAATATGTAAAAGTTTTCATAGGACACCCCACAGCTTGCCTCAAATTATGTAAGACAAACTAATAAGGGATGCTTCAGGAGAATAAGAAAATTGAAAATTAGTGCTCATTTCTTCACACTACACATTAACTCAACATAAATTTAAAATTATAACAAGTATACATAGACTAGTATATATGCTAACAGTATGAGATGGCACATAAATCTCACCCTAATGAATCCAAAAATTTCAATCTTGTTAATATTTTACTGTTATTACTAGCAACTGAAGGAATTCATTACTGTTCCTTCAAGTAGCAATACATCAAAGCACAAAACACAAAGAATGTGTTGCGACATGGTGGGAAATGGGATCCATGCAAGGGCCATAGTATGACCTATGAGCCTGTAACTGACCTTGGCATGTCATCCCTACTTCAATGTAGCCTCTGCTTTTTATTAGCTTAAATAAGATTATCCCAATGCTAAGTGTTATCTCCCTAGTTTCCATCTTCATCTCCCTCTTTGATTTTCTTGTTTGAACTAGATCCTAATACTTTTTTTTTAACCAACTCAAACTTCTTTATTAGCAGCAGTTGCAAGCACTTGAATGCATGCTGTCTTCCACCACAGCTGAAAGTTCTGGTTATAAGTGAGACAGCACTGCATATCATACATTGTTCTCCCTTTATTTCTCTTTTACATGTAAGTGAAAGTATCATACCCACTTTCACTTACGTGTGTAAGTAGGTTCTGTTATTTATGAACCTCGCTGCTCAGTAGCAAAGTAGGCTCCTTAAATGTTCAACACAAGGAGAGGAGCCTTGATTTTGTGGTTGACAACTAACTGTACCAGACTAGAATCACTTGCTTCAAAGGGAATCAAAGTTTCCTTTGACTGAGGCAAGCCTTGGGCTCTAGTATTCCACTTTCATTGGGCTACTGACCCCACCCTAGCACACAACGGTCACTCTAACCCCACATCTGCTCTCTCACACTGGGCCAAATAATAGTTTAGGGGTGGAAGACCTTCTGGGAATCAGACAAAAGGCATGGAAAAAGCCTGTCCCAACAAACTCACATACCATGCTGCATCCAATTTTAGAGTGGGTCCCAGACACACCCTCTGAAGCCCCACCAGGACCCCAGAAAACCAGCTGCAAGCAGTGCTGGGAGTAAAGCCTGATACAAGGAAGGGGCACTGGCCTGCACAGTGTGTTGAAAGCCCCATCCCACCACGTTCCAGCAGTGCAACTTTGGGCAGGGCGCTGCCCCTCTCTGTGCAGCCAGAGCATGGAAGTGCACAAGTGCCTGGCACACAGCAAAGTGGAGCTGCCATGGCCAGCAGTGCCAACCCCGCCACCCTGGGAGACTGAGGCGGGACCAGGGTGGCACCAATCGCCAGGTCTGACTAGGCAGGGGGACTGGCCCCTGGCCTAGCCACACCACCACGCGCAGGTCTGGGATGGTGTAGATCCGGCGGCGCCGCTGCAGCAGCTGGGCGTGGGGGACTGCCTCCAAAGATGCTGGCCACCTGCCTACCGCCCTGCTCCCCTTGCCAGGGGCATTGATCTCAGCCACTCTCACCCTTCTCAGCCCCCAAGGGCCTTTATGCCACCCACAGCCCGCCGCTCACCTCTCATGGTGCCTCTTCCGCCGGCTCTGCAGCCAAAGCGGTGAGATCTCGCGAGACTTTGGTCCTCCTCTCACTACCCTGCCCTCACCGCTGAGCAAACCTGGCCTGGAACAAACTTGGCCCCTCCCCTTTACACTGCCAACTGCCCCTGCTGGTCTGGACTAGCTGTTCCTCTGACCTTCTATCTATAGCCCCGCCCCTGAATCCACTCCGCCCACCCCGTGACCCCAAAGGATTAAAACCCAGGTGCTAGGCAGCTCCTTGGTCTAACATGACCACCAGGTGTTTGTGCGCATTTGCCTGCCCAGGTCCTGGACCTGGGAGCCTCAGCCCCAGCTTGGACCACGGGAAAAGTAGTAAAAATAGTAATCATAGCAGCTGAGATCTTTAACAACACCCCTTGGGTCCTCACAAACGCCCTAAGAGGGTATTACTGTCCTCCCTATTTCACAGTGGAAAAATTGGAGTGGCAAGATTAAGCAATGGGCTCCAATCACAAAGCTAGGAAGTGGCAAGAGACAACATTGGAATCTGGGCTCCTCAGGTGTCCATACCAGTGCCCTCCATGACAACCCCCAGGCCCTCTCCCTGCTTGCACCAAGGGCACTGCCTGCTAGCCCTAGTCTTTACTCCCCACTCCATCTCTGGCCCCAGTGTTCACCAAGGTGAACAGAGACACACGCCTAGGAGGTCATTTGCTACAATACACCTGGTCTGGATAAAATTGTTATCAATAAAATGTTTCAGCTTCATTGCGTGAATTTCCTAAGGCCTCCCTGTGATATTTATTTGGCAGGACCCAGAAAACCATGAGACTGTATTGAATTCTGTAGTGTCCTTGGGTAACATTTTGCTGATACAAAGTACGATGGAATGGCATAGAGGACATAAAATATACATGATGTTAGGGAGAAGACACATGGAACTTCTTCCCAGGGGAATTCATAATAATTGTTTCTAAAGAAGAGGAGCTAAAATTTATTGAAGATATATATTCTTCCAGTCCTGGAGATGAAGAAACTAGCATAAGTGTTCATAATTAGTCAGAATTTGAACCTGAGTCTGAGTTTGATTCTGTTCCACAAGACAGCATAGTCTACTTCTTCTGGATCAGGTTCTGTAAAATCATGAGCCTTGAAGGTTCAGTTTACCCCTTTGTTGGAGTCTTCCTGGGCTACAGCAGCTTACATGATAGTTATGTCTGTTAGAATATGCAGGTCCACTCACCCTCCAAGATAGTTCACTCTCTAGGAAATAATTCTGCTATATGATCCAGAGCATATGAGTTCCCTTCTCCATATAAACCCAACCCAATCCACCAGCTGAAAGAGTGGGTAAGGAGGTGAAATCACATCAAAGGGGCAGCTACAAGGTGCCTAGCACAGCTCCAAGTGCTGTCCACTCACTAACTCATTTAGTCTGATAATTCTGGATCCATTAGGATAAGCAGCACTGGGCTGACAGCAGCAGGAGTTGAAGCAAGGGAAGGCTCCTGGCACGTGGCACTCCAGGGAAGCAAGGGAGAAGCAGTCATTAGTTCATGTGGTCAAGCCTGCATGTGGTTTGGGGCATTTTCCTTTGAAGCTTAGCCTCAAGTTCTTTTCTCCAGCCCTATCAATGATTCATTGGGATGCCTAACATCCTCTAGTGCACCACCCTTTCTACTTAAAACAGCTAGTATTTCTACCCCAGAACACTGGCCTCTCATAAGCCAAAGCCCATTAGAGCCCAGGATATTTTGGGAAAGCTTGCTAGAGACAATGGTAAGAGAAAATTTATCTGCTTTAAGGGAGAGCCCCGGCAGATGAGGTGGCACATGCCTGTTTTCCCAGGTACTTGGAAGGCTGGGCTGGAGGACGGCAAGTTTAATTTTAGCCTATGCAACTTAGTGAGGCCATATCTCAATAAAAATGATTTTCAAAAGGGCTGGAGATGCAGCTTAGTGGTAGAGTGAAGAAAGCAGGAAGAAACATCAGCTTCTTACCTCCTCTGAGCCTCAGTGTTCTTACCTGCACAATGGCATGCTAATGTCACCCTGGCACCTGATATTCAGGTAGTCAAGCATATTGGTAGCTAAAGCACTTAGTACAATGCCTGGTACCTGAAAACATTCAAAAATGGTTCTTCTTGTTTCCTTTTCCCAGACCCTGTGCTATGGATGCAAGAAGATTCTATGAGATGTAATTTTGTCTCTAAGAACTCAAGATCAAGTGAAAAACACAATGAACCATCTAGTATATGGGGGTAGGTTAAGAAGAGCACAGAGTGGGCACTTAAACCTGATGAGGGTATCAGGGGGGAGTCCTCCTGCAGAAGGTGACATTCAAAAGGAGATTGAAAAATGACTGCCTTTTCTACTTAGCAATCCCACCAAAAGCATATTAGAGCCTCACTTGACATCATTGATTTCCATGACTCCCATAGACCCTGACTTATTCATTCATTCATTCATTCAATCAATCAACTAAGTATCCATAAACACCTCCTGGTGATATGATATAATTTGAGCATTAAAATGGGGCTTGTCAGTCACTTTCCAGTCATTGAGTCCACACCCTGGTCCCAGCTGGCTCCAGGCAGAACTGTCCATGGGAAGTGTCCATGGGAAGCCAGCATTATAAAAGGGAAGATGAGCATGGAGGTTCCCTGTCTAGACTGTGACCTTTGCCAACCTGCTTCATGGTTCTGCCCTTCATCCATCCTGTTAACACGGGGAGGTGACCTTTTTCTCATTGGAAAAGTGAAGATGCTGAGGCCTAGAGACACTGTGTATTTCCATGGTGCCTTGCACTTTGTCTGGGAGACCTGGAGGAAGGCATTATCTGCCATAGAAGGACCCACCATAAGCACGCTCTCCCTGCAGCTTAGGTTTGTGGAGCTAAGCTGCTTCTGGAGGTCTGTGACTCCCTCAGTATTCCTCCCAGACTCAACCTCTGTTGTGAGCAACTAGAACTTGCCTGCAAATGGCTGCTCCATGACCCATGTTCTCTTGGTTTGAAAAGTTGTTCAACAAAAGACTTCATTGTTTCAAAATTCTTTTCTCTCTGTTTCATCAAGGTGGTGTGGGGTTGTAGAAGGGAATCCAAGACCTCAAACTACTGCTCTGTAAGCCCTCATCAGCCTCTGGACAGTGATCTCCTTGCCCTCTGTCACTAACTCAGAAGGCTACAGTTGCAGGGCCTAAGACTGCTGGACTCCTAAATAGTGGTGGTCCACTCAGTCCACTCCAGGCACCTTCCAGTTAACCAGCCCTACTTTTCTGATGCTGATTTTCTGCTAGAAAACTTGTTGCATCATTTTCCACAATAGTCGAGGTATGGAAACAACACAAATTTCCACCTATGGAAAAATAAGGAAAGAAAATGTGGTATATACAAACAATAAAACATTATGTAACCTCAGAAAAGAGGAAATCCTGTCACATACCACAATTTAGATGTACACAGAGGTCACTATGCTGAGAAGAATAAAAGCCTGATGCAAAAATACCACTATGTAATATGTAGACATCTGTATGTATCTTAAGTAGTCAAATTCCTACAACAGAAAGAATTGTAGCAGCCAGGGAATGGAGGAGAAGGCAAATGGAGAGCTTTTGAATGAATGGGGGTTTCAGTTTTGTAAGAGGAAGAATTTCTAGAGATCTGTTCCACAACAATGTGAATATAGTTAACACTACAAACTGGTCACTTTAAAGATGGCTATGTTGGGAAATTTGATGTGGTTTTCAACCACAATTAGAATTAATGAAAATATTTCTTTATCTTTCAGATTTGCAAAAATTAAATGCCTGGCAACAGGGTGAGTGGTTATATTGAAGAGAAATGGAAACATCTCTACTCTGTGGAGATACCAGTGAAGTCAATATGACTATTCTAAGGGGCAATTGAAAATTAGATACACAGATTCTACTACCAGCAATTTCTCTTCTCATTATTTATCCTAGGGCAGGCACAAAGATTTTCATTGTTATAAGAGCAAAAGTTGGAGGCAATCTAAATGACCATTAATAGGGGAAAAATAAAGAAAATTGGCATATACTCACAAAATAATGAAGAAATCAGACCTATACCAATGTAAATCTCAAAAACATAATATTGAGTAAAGAAAAGTGGGTTATACAATAAAACAGACAGCATGCCATTCAAAAGAGTACAAAATGCTAATAATCATTTTCTGTATATAGAAATAAAAATAAGGCAATGGACAAAATAGTTAATCAGATGATAAAACTTATGAATTTCTAGTGTACCAGTCTTGAGATGCTACCAGTGATCCCGGCTTATGCCTTTGTGGAGATCCATCTACAATGAATAGAGCTCAGCTCTATCCTATTCATTTAACAGAGTCCTAATAGGATTCTCTGAAAGTGGCTTCCAAGAATATAATATAAGAAATATAAGAAATGCTACTTCCTCCTTGATCTCTGGTTTTCCCTATTACTCATTATGAAGGAAGTCAGCCCCCACACTCTGAAGATACTCAGGCAGGTTGTGCAGAAGCCTGGAAGATAAAGTACTGAGTGCTCCTGCCAACTGACAGCACCACCTTGAGCCTCCTTAGAGGTGGATGCACAATTATCAGTCAAGCCTTCAAATGACTGTAACCCATGAGACAGAATGAATCAGAAACACCCATCACCAGAAGCATAATATGCCCAGAAAACACTTCTCTGTCATGCATTGAGATCCCTCATTTCTTGACTTGGAGATAGTGAAGATTGTGGGAGAGCAAGGAGTAGGGCCATGGTTGTGTTCAGGACTTCAGCCATGCTGCTCACAAGTATGTGGTCCAGGGCACTCACTTCAGTACTCTGAGTTTGTTTTAATATTATAAACAGGGTGTAGAAATAGCCCAGTACAAGGCTGGTGTGATATTCAGATGAAATATTCACAGCTGCTGTGAAAAAAAAATAATTTAATTGTTCCAGGTCAAGTTCACATTCAGACAAAGCAGGCCTTAGCTCTCTCCAATCTGGTCCAAAAAATTTATTGGAGTCAAGCTAGATGTCACCAGCCAGCCTGGAGTTTAGAGGCCTTCCCTCAAATGTCATCCATACCAAAGCCCAAACCCTTCTCAATGTCAGCCACACTGAATCCCAACCTCTTTTAAAAATTCAAGATCAGATAACCAAATTTATATTGTGTTATGATTAGGGTGGCAAATAAGTTTGGAATTGGGTCTGAGTAAATGTTTGTTCTAGGTTTGTGGTCAGGTGTTAGTCACTGAATAGGTGTGAAGGTTTTAAAGGATGGGGTGGATGTTAAAGAAAAGTAAGTACATGGTGTGTGTTTCTAGGATAAGGTAAGAGATAGGAGATAGGAAATAGGGTTATTGTTTTGTGATTAGGAGTAGAAAACATAGGTCAGGGTCAGGATCAAACCAAGACTTTTTAGAATTCAGCATTTCTGAGACACTATCCTCTATAGTATGTTAACCTTGACTACCACCTCTTATGAATTTCTCTCTAACCCTACACCTCTTCTCTCACAGCTTCCTGTGTATCCCTATATCACATCTCATTTGGCCTGTGGTGTGCCCTCCACTCCCTCCTTTTACCAACACTATGTATCCCTCAATATTCTCTTTTCATCTCCTACTATGGACACTCCACCAGAAATATTCATCTCTAGTTGTATAGCCCCCCACATTCTTTTTTCATCTTTTCACTTAGCCCTCCACCACCTCCTCTCACAGCTTTCTGTTTAGCCCTCCACAATCTTTTCTCATCTCTTTCTGCTCTTGCTGCACACTCTTCCATCACCTCTTCTCAAGGGCCCATGAGTAGCACTTGACCATCTCCTCCTCCTGTTTTTTTTTTTTTTTTTTTTTTTTTTTTTTTTTTTTTTTTTTTTTTTTTTTAGCTGAGATACCCAGCCTAATTCTGTCTAAAGATTAGGAGCCATCTCATCACAAATTCATGAAACGTTCATTTATGTTCTACTATAAAATACTAAAATTTCTATTCGATCTGATCATAATTTGATGTTTAAAAAGCTTGTCAAGGACTTTTGCTCATGCTTTGAATTTATCTGTTCCCAGCTCTTCCTGACCAGATAACATCCCTCCTTGAAATCCCAGCTGCTCCTCATAAATTCTGATATTGGAATCTAAATTTACTCCCTACCTTGAGATTTTAAATTATGTAGATTAAAATAATACAATACAATACCAGCCATTATATTATGTTTGCCAGAACCCTGTTAGCTATAAGTTCCCAAGACACCTGCCTTTGTAACTTTTTGTGCTATAAAAACTTCCCTGCACTCAGACAAGCTGCTGTCCTCTAGCCCACATTTTCGGGCAAGGTTGTAGTGATCAGCTGTCTTGTGTACACAATATAACTTTTCTTTAATTTGGTTTAAAATTGGCATCAGTGGTCTTTTCTTTGCATTGTGGGTTCAACAGTAGCACTCTAACCTCACTTCTCTTCCTATTCTCTGCAGCCATCCACCTTTCAACTTCTGTGTCTTCCTATACCAACTGCTCTCATCTCCTGTATATCTGTGCTCAACCTCCTAGCCAGCAACCTGTGTAACCCTCAAACACAATTTCTTACAGGCTACTGTGTAGCCCTCCACCACTGCCTCTCTCTCCTTCTTGTTTATGCATCCACATCCTTCTCCTTCCCCACACTGTATAACTCTCTACAAACTCTTCTCATCCCTTGTGCAGACCTCCATCAATTCCTCTCATCTTTTCCTTTTGTTCCTTTATGATTTCTTCTCATCTATGTGGCCCTATACCACCTCCTATTATCTCTGTCAGTCTCCACAACCTCTCCTCATTCTCTACTGTGGATTATACTACCACTGCCTCACATATATGGCATGCCCTACCTTTTCTTGTCTCATGGCCCCAGTTAAGCCCTTTATCACCTCTTCTCACATCTTCCAGCATAGCTCTTCATGGCTCCTGTCATCTCCCATTTATCCCTAGACCACCTCTTCTACTTCTTCATGTTTAGCCACACAACCACAACTCATGGCCCCAAGAAAGCCCTCCCCCACCTTTGTTCCCTCTGTGTAATCCTGGTTAGATTACATAAAATACCCAGTACAACATAACAACATGTAACAGGTTAAAGAGTAATGACAAAGAAAATTTATTTTTCACTATTTTCTTTAAAATTTTATTGAAAAAATAATGTATTCTCCCACCTCTTTCTCTTTGGCCTAGTAATTCTGCCTACACCACCTTTTCTCAAGGGTGCTGAGAATCCCTCCTCTACCTCCTCTTTGTCTTCCTGGTTAGCCCTCCACTATGTCCTCTCATAGCCCCTGTGTATTCCTCCACTACACCACCTCCTCCAAAACCCTCCTCCTCCTTCTCTCATGGCCTCCAGTGTACTCATGTGTCATATAATCACATATTCTGTGCAGTGCTCCTCATCTCCTTTTGTGTTTCCCTCGACCATTTTTTTCCTTCATCTCCTGTTTTGCTCTGTGTCACCTCATATCATACCCTGTATAGCCCTCACCTCTTCCTTTTATCTCCTATGTAAATCTCTACCATTTTATCCTTTGGCCTTCTTGTGTAACTGTGTAATTGGCCTAATTATGAAGCCCTTCCCCACCTCCTCTTGGGACAAAAATGTCCTTCCCATACAAGATCAATTAGCCTCAACTCAGCTGTTTCTGGATTTTGACCGATACTGGAAGTTTTTGTTGTTGTTGTTGTTGTTTTATAATTCTCTATGTTTTCTAATGACTAATCAATGCAAATTATTTTTCAGTATTTCCTTTAAATTTTTATAAAAATAATATATTTACAATAATTTGAATTTAATTGTAAAATGAAATTACATAATTATAATTTACCAAATGGAACTACTTTTAATGCTCTTAATGTCCAACTTGTTAACTAGAATGATTCATTTAATTAAGATTAAATCTCTCAAACAGTTTAAACTCACTAGCTGGTATTATTTCCTCTTAGCCAGTGAGAATACAAGGGCCAGAGTTAGGAGGTGTTGCTGGAACCAGAGTTCACCTAACCTTTTGCAGAGGGTCAGCATCACCAGAAATCTGGCTTTTAACTTCCAGCTTCAATGGGTTCCAGAATCCCCATAAACATCAAAACCCCAGGGATGCTTATGTCCTTCATAGGAAATGTCATAGTAGTTGCACGTAATCTTTGCATACCCTCCTGAATACATTAAACATCTGTAGATTACATAAAATACTCAGTACAACATAAACAACATGTAACAGGTTAAGCAATAATGACAAGGACAAATGTAGATTTATTACTACTGATAATACTTTTTATAATATGTTGCAGCTAAGTTTAGTTGAATATGAGAGTGTACAACCTGCACATATGAAGGACCAGCTGACCTGTAAGCCCCTGAGAGAGTAAACAAACATTTAAACTTGGCCAAACCAGGAGGAGTGACCACAGCCTCAGGAAAGTGGTGGTCACTTCTCTAACATGATGCTTAACTAGCACTAGAGCTGTTGCTGAGTCTTGTAGTCTCACAAGTAACCTGCAAGGTTTAGCTGCAGCTGAGGTGTGTGATAGAGTCAGGTGCACACACCCTGTCCTTTTCTAGTGGGATGCTGTTTGCATACCCATGGGCCTTTATGCCACTTTACTGAAAGATTTACAGGCTCTTACTCCCTTAAGCAAAAGATCCTGGGTTGTTTACAATTCCATAAAAGCTTAGCATTGTTCCACTTTTCTCCTTCCCCTAGGACTACTTTGAAATTAACCACCATTTGAAATCTATTTTATTATTTAGATGACTGAAATTCTAGCTAGGAGAATGCTTATAACTAACAGAAAGTTCCAGCCAATAACAGCAGAGAGACCAAAAATGACAAACACTATCTGTGACCTGAGAAGCTGACTTTGCAACCAATTGGTCTGCTTGTGTACTTTCATCTATTTTCTGTCAGGAAGTGCTGCCTGATCCTTTGCCCCTACTATGAAATTTTATGAAAATAAAAATCCAAATCCTATGAAGATAAAGTTTTCACCATTAGTTTTTGCAAACTTTAAATGAAAACTAAACTTGAACTGGAGAACTACAAAAATAATGTGAATACTAGTCTCTAGATTTCAAGTCCCTGTTACTAACTTCAGCAAGTTTGAAGCCAAATGCCACTTTATAATTTCCCATATTTTTCTGCTGGGAATTGGACCCAGGGCTACCACAGAGATATACATCAGCTTCTAACTTTAACTTTTAAAAAAGATTTGTAATATTGCTTTATACATCACTGATAGTTTCCAGTTTCATATTTTTAAAGACTAATTTCAGCACGTCAAAAACATGTTTTTATAGGCATATGCACGTGAAGCCAGAATTAGACAGGCAGTCAGTGAAGATAGGTAAATCAAGTTAGGTCGGTCAAGGAGATCAATTTTAAGTGAACTCTGGGAAGTTGGGGACATGTGCTCTGAGGAATCTTATCAAGAACCTGCCCCTGCTGCAATCTGTTGCCAACATAACCTGTCCCAGGAATCTCCCCTCCCTACAGGGAGCTATAAGTTTGTTAATGTGCCCTCGGCTACTCCATCCTGCCCTTTCCCCTTCTGCCCACCTTTTTCCCACCTTTGGGCCACCCCACAGAGCATTCCTGCACCTAGTCAAGTAAGCAGGAAGGAGAAACATAAGCAGGGAAAACAGAAGAACATAGGAAACCTAGGACATATAAAAAGGGCAGAACACCTTGCTTTTTGGGATATCATGATACCAGCTATGGCCCCCTTCTCCCTTGCTGGAGAAATCTATGTTACCCCTTTTTAAGTAAACCCTATTTTATATACTTGCCTCAGTATTCTTCTCTAATGTTCAAACTTCAACATGTGGGGAAGCAAGACTCATCACTGTTAACTGGAAATATCACACCCACAATGCAATTGAAATAACTTACAAGATGATGAAGCTTAAAAAGAAAGAACTGGAGATTACAAAGGCAGCTCTGAAACAGTCTTCCTTCTGAAATCAACTTTAGTATCAATTGCATATAATAAGACCATCCAGTTACTGCTCTAATTTTTAAATGTTGGAAAAAACAATTTGTGAGAAATCTAGATGAACAATGTACACAAAAGAATCTTTGTTTTTTTCGTGTTTCTAGAGCTTGTCATTTTATTTTTGTTAGTTTAATTTTGAATCAGTTTGCAATAAGCTACTCTCTAGTCAAATGGTATTGTTACTGCTGTTGGCCGGTGATGAGTCCTTGCTTCCCCAATGTTGAAGAATAACACCAGAAAAGCACACCAAGGCAAGGTCAGAGTAGAAATTAGAAGTTTATTAAAGGACAGCAGAAAAGACTTCTCCTGGAGGAAGAAGGGGACCCAAGAGGTGGAATCCGTTGAAGGGCAAATGTGTTCCCCTTTTTATACTTTTGGTGATGGAATGTAAGGGGAAAGGATTGGGACACAGGTGGGCCAAATAAGTAATCTGGCAGGAAGAACTTCATTATCACTTCTTTGGGATGGGCTATCTCCAAATCTGTTGGGGGCTGTTTCCTGGGTTCCATTAACATTTCTCTGGGGTAGACTTTGGCCTAGGGCCTTTCTGGGACTTCATTAACATTCCATGAGTTGTCCTGCATTTCCAGAATCATTGTCAGCATGGCCTCCATTTTAGATTTCACTCGATATGATATTAGACCCGATTTACCTAACTACACTGACTACCTAATTTTAATCTGGCTTCATTCCCCTCTCTAATTTGGGGAACTCCTTACTGCTGTAAGGAATGGGGACAAAGACCGCTCTGGCTTCTTCAGGCTGAAAAAGGGATGATGTGGGGCAAGCAGTTTGGAGTCCCCCTTTAAAAATCGGGTCCATGATAGAAGTCCGATTGAGAAGTAATAGGCTGGAGGGCCATTTGAGCAATGGGTGGTCTATAAGAGAAACAAGAATTCATTAGTATTGGAACCATATTGATGCAGCAATAAATACGACAGCACAGGAATATGCCAATGAGCATGATACCAAAGACAGAGACTAACAATGTTTTCCACCAGGAAGTACCGGAGAACCATGACAAAGTTGGTGAGGACATGGCTTTTATCTGAGTATGTAAATCTTTAAGGATATTTGTCACATTGCCAGAATTGTCAGGGATGTAAACACAACATTCAGTTTTAATAACAGCACAAGTACCACCTTGGGCTGCAGTGAGGACATCTAAAGTCATCCCATTTTGTAAGATGGCTTTTCTCATAAGTGTTATTTCAGTATTAAGGAGAGAGATACTTTCCTCAACATCATGGAGGGCAATTTGAGTATAATTGTTTAAAATCTCCACATGCCACATTACATCTTCTAAATCAATTTGTGGGATAAACAAAGAAGCTAGATGATCATACCAACGAAACACATATTGTCCCAATCTGTGTTTGAGATTGGGGAGGTTTGGTGGCTGAGTTATATTTGGGGTCCATCTCCCCTGCACCCAGTGGTACACAATAGTACATCTTCCTATCCAGCCTGGGGGAAGCCAGGGCCATAGATTAGTTCCACATATCCATTGAGTCCCATTGGGTGCTGGCCAAATAGTTTTAGGTCTAGAAACCTAATTTGTTCCAAACCATATAGTTTGTAAAACTATAATTTGTTGACATTGTGACTCTGAGGTCCATCCTAATTCTTGAGTAGCATTAGGCCACGTGTCATAGGTATGGTTTCATTGTTCTCAACAGAGTGGGGCTTTTTGGTTTAAATGCCTAATATTGGGAGTGAGCCATAAATCTCTGTCCCAAATCTGATAATAACCATCTTTATATATGTGACATATTGATGGTGCAGGTAGCAGAAGGAGAGAATCAGATGGGCCTATATGGGATTTAACAGTAGTGGACGTCTGAAGGTTGGTCTGTTTTAAAGTGAAAATCTTTCCATGACCAGGTTGTGATAAATTTTCATTTTTTTTCATTTTATTTTTTTATTGGTTGTTCAAAACATTACAAAGCTCTTGACATATCGTATTTCATACATTAGATTGAAGTGGGTTATGAACTCCCAATTGTACCCCAAATGCAGATTGCAGAATCACGTCGGTTACACACCCACAATTTTACATAATGCCTTATTTATTAGTAATTGTTGTATTCTGCTACCTTTCCTATCCCCTACTATCCCCCCTCCCCTTCCCTCCCATCTTCTCTCTCTACCCCATCTACTGTAATTCATTTCTCTCCTTGTTTATTTTCCCATTCCCCTCACAACCTCTTATATGTAATTTTGTATAACAATGAGGGTCTCCCTTCATTTCCATGCAATTTCCCTTTTCTCTCCCTTTCCCTCCCATCTCATGTCTCTGTTTAAAGTTAATCTTTTCTTCCTGCTCCGCCTCCCTACTCTGTTCATAGTTGCTCTCATTATATCAAAGAAGACATTTGGTATTTGTTTTTTAGGGATTGGCTAGCTTCATTAAGCATAATCTGCTCTAGTGCCATCCATTTCCCTGCAAGTTCCATGATTTTGTCATTTTTTAGTGCTGCGTAATATTCCATGGTGAATAAATGCCACATTTTTTTTATCCATTCATCTATTGAAGGGCATCTGGGTTGGTTCCAAAGTCTAGCTATTGTGAATTGTGCTGCTATGAACATCGATGTGGCAGTATCCCTGTAGCATGCTCTTTTAAAGTCTTCAGGGAATAGTCTGAGAAGGGCAATAGCAGGATCAAATGGTGGTTCCATTCCCAGCTTTCCCAGGAATCTCCATACTGCTTTCCAAATTGGCTGCACCAATTTGCAGTCCCACCAGCAATGTACAAGTGTACCCTTTTCCCCACATCCTCGCCAGCACTTGTTATTGTTTGACTTCATAGTGGCTGCCAATCTTACTGGAGAGAGATGGTATCTTAGGGTGGTTTTGATTTGCATTTCTCTGACTGCTAGAGATGGTGAGCATTTTTTCATGTACTTGTTGATTGATTGTATATCCTCCTCTGAGAAGTGTCTGTTCAGGTCCTTTGCCCATTTGTTGATTGGGTGATTTGTTATCTTCTTGTCTAATTTTTTGAGTTCTTTGTATACTCTGGTATTAGGGCTCTATCTGAAGTGTGAGGAGTAAAAATTTGTTCCCAGGATGTAGGCTCCCTATTTACCTCTCTTATTGTTTCTCTTGCTGAGAAAAAACTTTTTAGTTTAAGTAAGTCCCATTTGGTGATTCTTGTTATTAACTCTTGTGCTATGGGTGTCCTATTAAGGAATTTGGAGCCCGGCCCAACAATATGTGGATCGGAGCCAACTTTTTCTTCTATCAGATTCAGAGTCTCTGATTTGATATCAAGCTCCTTGATCCATTTTGAGTTAACTTTTGTGCATGGCGAGAGAAAGGGATTCAGTTTCATTTTGTTGCATATGGATTTCCAGTTTTCCCAACACCATTTGTTGAAGATGCTATCCTTCCTTCATTGCATGCTTTTAGCCCCTTTATCAAATATAAGACAGTTGTAACTTTGTGAATTAGTCTCTGTGTCCTCTATTCTATACCATTGGTCCACCCGCCTCTTTTGGTACCAGTACCATGCTGTTTTTGTCACTATTGCTCTGTAATATAGTTTGAAATCTGGTATCGCTATACCGACTGATTCACACTTCCTGCTTAGAATTGCTTTTGCTATTCTGGGTCTTTTATTTTTCCATATGAATTTCATGATTGCTTTATCTATTTCTACAAGAAATGCCATTGGGATTTTGATTGGCATTGCATTAAACCTATAGAGAACTTTTGGTAACATCGCCATTTTGATAATGTTAGTTTTGCCTATCCATGAACAGGGTATATTTTTCCATCTTCTAAGATCTTCTTCTACTTCTCTCTTTAGGGTTCTGTAGTTTTCATTGTATAAATCTTTCACCTCTTTTCTTAGGTTGATTCCCAAGTATTTTATTTTTTTTTTTTTTGAGGATATTGTGAATGGAGTGTTTTTCCTCATTTCCGTTTCAGAAGTTTTGTCGCTGATATACAGAAATGCCTTTGATTTATGCATGTTGATTTTATATCCTGCAACTTTGATGAATTCATTTATTAGTTCTAGTAGTTTCTTTGTAGACCCTTTTGCGTCTTCTAGGTATAGAATCATGTCATCTGCAAATAGTGATAATTTAAGTTCTTCTTTTCCTATTTTATGCCTTTAATTTCTTTTGTCTGTCTAATTGCTCTGGCTAGTATTTCAAGGACTAAATTAAATAGAAGTGGTGAGAAAGGGCATCCCTGTCTTGTTCCAGATTTTAGAGGCAATGCCTTCAACTTTTGTCCATTCAGAATGATGCTAGCCTGAGGCTTAGCATAGATAGCTTTTACAATGTCAAGGGTTCCTGTTATCCCTAGTTTTTCTAATGTTTTGAACATAAAGGGATGCTGTACTTTGTCGAATGCTTTCTCTGCATCTATTGAGATGATCATATGGTTCTTATCCTTAAGCATCTTGATGTGGTGAATAACATTTATTGATTTCCGTATATTGAACCATCCTTGCATCCCAGGGAAGAATCCTACTTGATCATGGTGCACAATTTTTTTGATCCATTTTTGTATTCGATTTGCCAGAAATTTACTGAGGATTTTGCATCTAGGTTCATTAGAGATATTGGTCTATAGTTTTCTTCCTTTGAGGTGTCTTTGTCTGGTTTCGGAATCAGGGTGATGTTGGCCTCATAGAATGAATTTGGAAGAGCTCCCTCTTTTTCTATTTTCTGAAATAACTTGAAAAGTATTGGTATTAATTCTTCTTTAAAGGTTTTGTAAAACTCCGCTGTATACCCATCTGGTCCTGGGCTTTTCTTGGTTGGTAGTCTTTTGATGGCTTCTTCAATTTCATCCACTGATATTGGTCTGTTCAAATTGTGTGTATCCTGCTGACTCAATCTAGGCAAATCATATGACTTAAGAAATTTATCGATGTCTTCGCTATCTTCTATTTTATTGGAATATAGGTTTTCTAATTGTCTTCTGTATTTCTGTAGCATCTGTTGTGATATTGCCTTTTTCATCCCGTATGTTAGTAATTTGAGTTCTCTCTCTTCTTCTCTTCGTTAGCATGGCTAAAGGTCTGTCGATCTTATTTATTTTTTCGAAGAACCAACTTTTAGTTTTGTTAATTTTTTCAATAGTTTCTTTGTTTCAATTTCATTGATTTCTGCTCTGATTTTAATTATTTCTTGCCTTCTGCTACATTTGCTGTTGTTTTGCTCTTCCTTTTCTAGGGCTTTGAGATGAAGTGTGAGCTCATTTATTTGTTGGTTTTTTCTTTTTTTGAGGAATGACCACCAGGCAATGAATTTCCCTCTTAAAACTGCTTTCATTGTGTCCCATAAATTCCGATATGTTGTGTCTGTATTTTCATTGATCTCTAAGAATTTTTTTGATTTCCTCCTTTATGTCTTCTGTAACCCATTGATCATTCAGTAACATATTGTTCATTTTCCATGTGATGTAGGATTTTTCCTTCCTTCTTTTATCATTGATTTCCAGTTTCATTCCATTATGATCAGATAAAATGCAAGGTATTACCTCCACCCCTTTATATTTACTGAGGGTTGCCCTATGGCATAATGTATGGTCTATTTTTGAGAAGGATCCATGTGCTGCTGAGAAAAAAGTATATCCATTTGATAATGGTTGACATATTCTATATATGTCAGTTAAGTCTAAGTTATTGATTGTGGTATTGAGTTCTATAGTTTATTTATTCAACTTTTGTTTGGAGGATCTGTCCAATGGTGAGAGAGGTGTGTTGAAGTCACCCATAATTATTGTGTTGTGGTCTATTTGATTCTTGAACTTGAGGAGAATTTGTTTTATGAATGTCGCAGCACCATTATTTGGTGCATAAATATTGATAATTGTTATGTCTTGTTGGTTAATGGTTCCTTTTAACAGTATATAATATCCTTCCTTATCCCTTTTGATTAACTTAGTCTTGAAATCGAATTTATTCGATATGAGGATGGCCACCCCTGCTTGCTTACGAGGACCGTGTGCGTGGTATATTTTTTCCCATTCTTTAACCTTCAGCCTGTGTATGTCTTTTCCAATCAGATGTGTCTCCTGGACGCAGCATATTGTTAGATTTGTTTTTTTAATCCATGATACCAGCCTATGTCGCTTTATTGGAGAGTTTAAGCCATTAACATTCAGGGTTACTATTGATATATGGTTTGTACTTCCATCCATGTTTGATTATTTATCCTTTTTTTAAAAAAAAATTAGTTTGTTTCTCCATGATTATCTTTCCCCTTGCCCTCTGTCTTTACTGAGGCACTTCCCACTGATGGTTTTGGTTATTATTTTTCATTTCTTCCTCGTGTAGTGTTTTGCTCAAAATGCTTTGGAATGCTGGTTTTCTGGCTGCAAATTCTTTTAACTTTTGTTTATCATGAAAGATTTTTCTTTCATTGTCACACCTGAAGCTTAATTTTGCTGGATACAGAATTCTTGGTTGGCATCCATTGTCTTTCAGTGTTTGAAATACATTGTTCCATGACCTTCTTGCTTTCAGCGTCTGTGATGAAAAATCCGTTGTTAACTTTATTGGTTTACCCCTGAATGTAATCTGCCTCCTTTCTCTTGTAGCTTTTAGTATTTTCTCTTTGTTCTGTATATTGGATATCTTCATAACAATGTGTCTTGGCATTGGTCTACTGTGATTTTGTGTGCTCGGTGTCCTGTATGCATCTTCAATTTGTATATCTGTTTCCTTTTTTTATTTCTGGAAAGTTTTCTGTAATTATTTCATTCAGCAGGTTACTCATTCCCTTGGTTTGAATCTCTGTACCTTCTTCTATCCCAATGACTCGTAAGTTTGTTTTTTTTTTATGTTATCCCATAACTCTTGAATGTTTTTCTTGTGATTTTTTACCAGCCTTTCTGAGTTGGCTAGACTCTTTTCAAGATGATATATTTTGTCTTCATTATCTGACGTTCTGGCTTCTACTTGCTCCACTCTGTTAGTGATACTCTCAATTGAGTTTTTAATTTGGTTTATCGTTTCCTTCATTTCTAGAATTATCCTTTGATTATTTTTTATAATCTCTATCTCCTGATAAAGATGCTTAACTTCTTCTTTTATCTGTTTATGTAATTCATTCTCAATGTATTCTTTCGCTGCTTGAATTTGCTGTCTTGTATCCTCTTTAAGGTTCCATTCCATCTGTCTGAGGTGTTCCTTGAGTTCTTTATATGACCATTTTTCTGATGACTCTAGGTCCTCCCAAATATTTAGGCTGTCCTGCATTGTTTGTACTCCTTTTCTTCCTTGCTTTTTCAAGCTGCTCATGTTACTTCTTGTTCTTTTTTACTGCTGAGTTACTGTTTACTCCTATAAATTTATTTGATGCTTGGGAGCAAAGGTATTAGAAGGAAAGGGAAGAAGTCACTAAAGAGAATGAGAGTAAGCAAGTAGAATTCAAGGAAGGGGGAATAAGAAAATTGAAAAGAAATGAAAAGACAAAAGAAGAAAAAATAGGAAATAAAAAAAGAAAAAAAAACATTTAAAAAATAATAATAAAAAAATTAAAATTAGAAGAAAAAAATTTTTAAAAAATTTTTAAAAAATTTAAAAAACAACAAGAAAGAAAAATGAAAATGAAAGAAAAACCCTAAATCAAAAAAAAAAAGAAAAAAAAACTAATAAATGCAGGCTTAGAGTTTGATTAACTTCTCTTCCAGTAGGTAGCGCTGTGCCCACCAGGCCAAGTTTCTCCTGTCAATACTCGGGAACTAATCACTGTGCAGCAGCTCCTCCTCCCAGACTGGGTGAGTCTACAATCCTGAGTGTCTAGGGCCTCCTCTTGTGTCTAGTCACTTCCCCACTTTTCCTCTAGCCAGGCCCCTCTCACGGGTGCCGCTCACCACAATACTGGCTACACGTCAGGTCTGCCGCTCCCGGGAGCCCTGTTTTTATGAATGACTGGGCACACTCTCCCAGGTTGCCATTCCCTCAGACCCTAAGTTTGTAGAGCTTGGGGCTGAGAATCCTCAGCAAATTTTACTTGCCCTCCAGTAGCCACGCCCACGGTAGCTGGTGCAAGAGACCTCAGTTGTCAGCACTGGTGGGAGCGGTAGCTGGGAGTTCCGCGCCGTGGGTTCCCCGCCACGTCTGATTCCCTAGGTCTGGCTATCGCGCTCACGGGAGAGCTGGGAGGGGCCCGTAAGGTTTCCCCGATGTGTGGAGAGGGAAGGCTAGGGAATTACACACCTGTATCCGCAGGTTTCAATGAAGTTATCTCCTCCACCGAAGTCTGGTGACTTCAGTTCTCTGCCATGGTGGTATCTCATGCAAATGGAGACAGTTTGTTTCCCTTTGCCGGGTGACCAATGCAACGGGTGGGTCCTTACTTTCTCTCCCAAGCCCCTTTTCAAACCTGTGGCCACTACCTATGAAGGCTCGGTTGGCACTTACCTCCGTAGGATCAGAAGGGCCGACCAATTGTTTCAGCCAGATGGATTAGTGCTGAGTCACAGTGTTTGTCTGCGGGAAGCAGGCGAACGGGAGCTTGAATTCAGCCGATCCGGGCTCAGTGTGTGTTCTGAGAGGCCCAGACTGTGCGCCCCAGATCCACGTCAGCTCAGCATTGCCTAGTGATCCTGAGCAAACAGAATTTAGATTGTTTACGACTCCCTATGCCCGCACAGCTGAAGAGGTCAGAGACTTGATCTCTCTGTGCCCCCCGCCATGTTGGAATGCATAGAATATTTTCAAGGATTGGTTTCCTCTCTGGGTTCAATGACAAATGCATGTAATCACATGTATTACACTTTCAAGGTCAACATGGGAATGTTAGCAAAAACTTCCTCAAAATTTTAAAACAAGGACTAGGTATGTACCTCAGATTTAACATGCTCCTCTTTCAAATTCCGAGTATCATAGAAAAACTCAATATCAAATGTTTGATTTTTTGTTTGTTCATGAACATTTTACATGATATAAAAGTAGAGAAGGATCACTTGGCTTTTGAAAAAAATGTGTCTCTTTGTTTTTTCTTTGTCTCTCCGAAAGCAGACACATTGTCCAAGTGTCTTTGTGCCAATAGTCCTTCTTGTAGAATTTATGTCAGAGTGTTCTCATTCCCCACTCTGGTATTTTCTTGGCCCTGTGTTTCAGAACTTTCTGATATGAGGATCCCACAGTTGGAATATTTTATGTCTATTGAGAGTTGTGTTCATGTCAATATTTGGATCTTTTTTTTTTCTCAGCAAAGTAGCTGAAAAAAAATTTCAAATTCTACTGCTTTAAAAAATGTCTCCACTAAATTAATATTCTAGTATATTGTGAAATTGTTACTTTCTTCCACATTTGTATAATTGCTTAACATTTTTATAGTAGCCATTCTAACAGCTGTGCTTCAGATGCAAAAATCTTACCCTTGGCTGGTGAACTAAAAATGTGTTGCACTTAGAAATAAAAATGTGATTATGTACATATGAGTTTATCTATGGTGGTTTCTAAATATATAACATATATTAGTGTCAGGTAAAGATAGTTGGTACTTTTGCTCTTATGTAACAGACATCTTTGGAAAATTTTATATACATTTAACCTTTTAAGAGAATTTTAAAATTTTTTGCTTTGATTCTTTCTTTTACAAAAAGTAAAGTATGGAAAAAATTTTATGGGGTATTAATACAAGTTATCCTGGGGAAAATTGTCTTCTTTATACTGACTGTTTTATCATCTATAAATAGGTTGTGCAATTGAGTCTTTTATGTGCATTTTGTATTTTTATTTTCTCAAACTCTGCACATTTTCTTTTAAAATACGCATACATGTAAAATGCAATATTCATGTGACATCTACAAAAGTAAACCTGTTGTTTTATATTTTTTGTTAAACTATAATATTTATTTCTTCCTAAATGTACATTAACTTCAACCATGCCCTGTGTTTCAAATCTGAAAGAATGTAGCTGTATCCTCATATTATCAAGTTTTATAATTTTAGTTTCTGTTTATGGTAGAAGTGTATCATGTATTTTTAATAACAAAAAAGTTTCTAAAAATGGGTATGAACAGTTTAACTCTATACTCTTTTTTTCTGAGAATGCATTTATTCCATATGTTAGTCAATAATGTTTGTGTATATGATGTGATTTTTTAAAATTATTTTTTGTAATATTGGGGATTAAATCCAGAGTGTCTTATAAATGAGCTATATTCTCAGCTATTTTTAAAATTTTGTTTTGAGATAGGATTTTGCTCAGTTGTGTGGTTTTACTTTAGAATTGTGGTGCTCTTGCCATTGCTTTCAGAGTACAGCGTATTTCAGGTGTGCACAAAATATATAATGTATGTCCTTCTTATTTATGTTAACTTATGGATTCTTTATGTTTTCTTTTCTATTTAAGAATAGTTATTATTAATTCTTATATTCAGTATTTAGTATGTGAAAATAAGCTGTTATGTGGTATGAGTGAAGGGTACAATAGCATTACATTATCACACAGATGTCTCGATACCCTAACAATTTTCTTTTGAATGAATGCCATTTTTCTTCTTCCATACACCATAACATCTATGAGGTACCACTGCATAAATAGCAAGAAAGGGTTTTGTCTGGAGTTGACCACTTATTTATTTTAGTTTGAGATCTACACTTAAACATTGAGTCACATCCCCAGAACTTTTTTGAATTTTATTTAGAGAAGGGATCTTGCTGAGTTGCTAAGTGCCTCACTAAGTTTCTGAGACTGGCTTTGAAATCATGATCCTCCTGCCTCAGACTTCTGAGACACTGGAATTAAAAGTTTTCACCACTGCTGTGGCTTATTTGCTTTTTAATTTTGTTTTGGCTGTTGACACAACTTTATTATTTTTAGTATTATGTGGTACTATGAATTGAACCCAGTACCTCACATATGCCCAGCAAGTGTGCTTCTACTGAGCCCCAGCCCCAGCCCTGCTTATCTGCTTTTTAAAATCACCAACATTGGCATTCTTCTGTGGTGTGTTAATTTTCAATAGCTTCTAATTTTGCTCCATTGCTTAGATTTTCTTTCCTCTTATTTTTATAAAATGTACTTTTCCAATTATTGAGATGAAGAATTTGCTAACTAATTCCTAGTCATTTTATGGCTTACTAATTTATGTGTTTTTTTTAATCTTGACTTTAGATGCATCTCACTTTTTTACAGCCTTATGTAGGTTTAATTGGCACATGTTTACCTGTATATATCTTAGGTGTATATTTTTCTCTTATTGTATATGTACAAACCCATTAAACTAGCACCAAAATCAACAAAATTATCACATCCATTACTATAATATGTCTCCTAATGTTTAAATCCATCATTTTACTCTCCTCTGCAACATTTTGCAAAATAATATACAGCTCTTCTTGAGCACAGTAAGAACAGGCAAACATCAAAATGATAGAGATCCTTGTATCATCACAAAGTAAACAAACCATGTATTATTCCCTACATCAAGAAATTGAACATTAATGATGTCCTGAGAATCACCTCATGCTCTCTTCCTCTTAATATACCTCCATAATTCCCAATGGTAATAACTCTTTTTGTTTTCTATATAGTGCTATTTATTTCTTTCAGAAAAAGCAAATAATAAAAAAGAAGGTTACTCCTTCTTTAATCAATACAAAAAGGGGGAATCTGTTTGGTTCTTTTAAACCCTGACCTCACTTCAGCCCACTGTGCTCTCATAGAAGAGGATTGAGGTAAATCCTGATATGTAGAAGGGGGCTGAGGCAGGACATAAAGCTGGGGCCTGCTAATAAAGAATACCAGAGAATAAATGGTAGGATGAAGAAAAAGAGCAAGGAAGAGGAGAAGGGAAATTGGAAACCAGGGTAAAGCTCAAATGGAACATGTCAGCTGGTGTAACAATGGTAAAGTAAGCAGGTCAGCATCTGGATAGGTGGAAACAAAATGCCTGAATTTTTAAAAATGTCATCTCTGGGGCAGCTCTCTGAGCTACAGGCAGGTAAAATATTCACACACTAGTTTATTTTATTTTATTTTTTTACTCTCACTACCCAAGAGGAAACCCTTCCCAAACACACTGTTCTACTGCTGTCACCACAGTTTCTGATTTCAGCCAATTGGGCTTCACTTTATCTTCTTTCTCATCTTCTGTATCCTATTTATTCCCCTCTACATCCTCATCAGAATTTTTTTTCTCCTCATTCTACGTCTCATTCTTTATTTTGGTCTTTCCAGCTTCTGTTATTCTTCATTTTCTTCTTATCATTCAGGTCCTTGGCATTAAAAGAGCACTACCTCTTGATTTTCTCTGACATTTTGCTAAAGTGGTGTTTAGACTTGTTTGAAAACTGGGTCTCAGTGTCTATGTTGAAGAATCCTGGACAGAAGAGTGTGGTGGAAGCTGGCAGAAAAGTTTCCAGTGGTTAAAGCAACAGTGGTGGGGGCCAGTTAGAGCATTTCCATAGAATGTTTTTTCCACTTTAGTTTTGTGTGGTATTAGAATTAACGGCTCATAGTATATGTCTTAATAGAGAGTACCACCACATTTTTCAAAGTGCCATTACCTTTTAACTTGCCAGAGCAGGCTGCACAATTCCAATCATTTAATATGTCTGTTACCATTAGTCTTTTCTGTGTGTTTTCTTCTTCTTTTTTTTTCTGGTAAGTGTACAATAGTCTATGTTGGCTTAAATTGTAGCTCATCGAATAGTATTGCTTTGTACTCATGTTCATAAACTTATGTGCCATTTGAATATTTCCTTCTATGTGATTTTTTTAAAAAAATATATCATTTCTGCTGTACTCTTTTGAGATGTATTTTACCTCCAAAGAAGTAGTTGACAGTGGGTTTCTCAATATTTTGTGGTATTAAACAAGTTACAATTACACCCCAAATGAAGGGAGACCCTTCTTCCCTCATTTGGGGTATAATTGGTCAAGGTCTTCTTACACATAGGTTACTGATCACAGTATGTCTTTAATGTTTGTATGAGATCTTCAAGGACTATACATTGTTACTCATATGTATATAGCCTTAACACTTTATATATGCCAGACTAGCCTATGGCAGGTCCTTTCACCAGGGAGGTTTTTTTTTTTCACTTTTCAAAGGCATCTTGAAATTCTGGTGCAGTCAACATTTGATTTGAACTTTGTAAGGCCTCACATATTTTACCTATTAGTCTAAAATTAGGTACCCAAATATGGAAGCATCTTACTCTTTTATTTGACTTTTATATGGCTGTGACCAAAATTAAGTTCAATAAAAATTTTAGAGGAGGAAGAGTTTATTTTGGGGCTCAAAGTTTCAGATGTCTCAGTGCAGACATGGCTAACTTCATTACTCAGGGTCTGGAATGAGAATAAACACAATGGCAAGAGAGTGTGGTAGAAAAAAGAAGCTGAAAAAATGTTACCAGGAAACAGAGAGTGCTTTGCTCATTAGAGAGAAAATATAAACCCCAAAGGCCTGACCCCATGGACACTTCTTCTTTTGCTATACCGAACTTGCCTCTAGTTACCACTCAATCCTTATCAGAAGATTAATTCACTTAATAGGTAAGAGTTTCACAAACTAATCATTTCACACCTAAACCTTCTTGTATTGTCTCATAGATGAGCTTCTGAAGAAAAATTAATATCTAAATCATAATACTGATATTTCCTAGAACCCACGTACCTATGTCTGTTTCCTGACATTTATAAGGCTTGAGATAGCCTGCTTTAAATATTACATTATAATTAAGGTTCATTGGCTAATCTGGAATCTTAGATAGGTGACTTGGTCAGAAAACTAAGTCATTTTATGGACACCTCATGTCTGCATAAGATGAGGTGGTTTAATGCAGCAATAAATTATTTGAATATCTGTATTAATGGTGATGGCTATAAACAGATCATATGAATATTGTAAAAAAAATTTCTTTACAGCTAACATTTTAGATGTACTTGTATTAAAATAATTATAATTTTTTTCAAATCCCTGATGTAAGAAAACTCAGGAAAAATATAATGCTACTTTTGTATTGAAGCCCTCCCAGTCAAAATCAGTAATTATGATATTTTTTTAATCAAAGGAATGCAAAGGAACACATCTCTTGAATTTTGTACTTTGGAACAGCCATTATTACATGGCATTGCCATTAACAAGTTAATGGATTAAGTACCAGGGAATGAATATTTGAAACAATTTTATATTTAGATCTCAGATCCTGAACAAATTAGTATTCATCAATGGTTTTTATTATTATCTATTCTTTTTTAAACATAATAAAATTTTGATACTATTTTCATCTGTTTTCTGTTATGAACTGTAAACATTACTTAATAGTATAAATGGCATTGAATGCTTCCCTGAGACAGTTTTCTAAAAAATGGATGCATACGTTTTTTTAAAACATTCAGCAAACTTATTTGTAGTTCAACTCAAATACAAAACATTTATTTCCACACAGATGATCAAAATAACTACATCTACAATGGAAACATTTCTGAATAAAGGTACTTTATTTGGTGAATATATGCCCACATAGACATAGACTCAAAGTAATTTAAAATAATGTATAGACTTATTAGGAAATAAAAATAACAACCTCCAATTACTTGCTTACTCCACAAAAAACTGAGACAAATCTTTATATTTATTACCTATTTTAATAATCATTATTATTAAAATGAGAAGCAGATAGAAAATCTGAAGAGTAAAGAAGTCCAACAATTTTTTCACAATTTTACTAATAAGACTATATATTATGGTTGTGTTTCAAATAGTCACAGGCAACAACAACCAATGATTTTAAAAGTGTTACCAAAATACGAGTTTATTTTTTTTATATAATAAAAATACTAAATTAGGTAGCCCAGGACCAGCAAAGCAGCTGAAGCATGGCTTTGGAACATCCTTGCCTTGCCCTCCTTCTGCTCCACTCCACCTGGCCTGCCCACATGCTCACTGTTGTATTATTATGGAGGGTTATCACACCTAGAAACATCTCACTTAGAAACAATTTAATACAACTCTGCCAGAAAATAGAGGAGGAAAACACAGGCCACACAATCCTCAGGTGGAAGGAAAGCCAGGAAACTGAAGGATGTGTCTGTCATGATTTTCTTAGATGAGGGTCAGCAAACACGTTCCACAAAGAACCAAACAGCAAACAGATAGGATTTGTAGGCTCTGTGTTCTCTTCCACTATTCTACTCTAACCATACAGCTGGAAAAGAAGCAAAGCCAATGTGTAGAATCAGTAAATGCAGTCCAAAAACACTTACCTGGAAAAACAGGAAGAGGGTAGTGGCATTGGTAAATTTGCCTATTGGGCACTAGTTTGAGTAGAGAATGAGTAATAATATTAGAGGTATTACAACAGTAGTAATAATTTTGATTTGCACCTGGGGTGGGTTGATTACAGTGCTGTTCTGGAAAAAAATGCAGTCTTAGAGAAAAGCAGAGGGAAAAGATGTGGATCAGCAGTGAGATACATGTGTCTTGGAACTGAGGCAGAGACAAGATACAAATTGATGCCTGTGAGACTCTAGCCTGTGCTTTCAGTCATGGCTTTATTGCCTCTAGAAAGTTCACCTCACAATTCAGGCATTTGGAACCAAGAATCTTGTTGACCTGTCATGTACTAAGACATAATGAGATTCCACAGAAGAAAACAAAGTTATGGAAGGCTAAGAGACTTTCTACAAATCACAGTTGTTGAAAAAAAAGAAGGAATATATCTCTTGGTTTTCCTGCACCACTACTGTACCTGCTTCCAATAATAATTGAAGAAAAGTTGGCATCTGCAGAGCACTCATAGAATGCATTCATTGTCTCAATGATTCTTCACATCTCACTTATGATAGAGACAAAACTGACTTCTCTGATCTCATCTTACATTTAAGAACTCATGCCAAAAACAATAAATGATTTGCCAAAGATTATACTACCCAGCGGAAGTAGAGCTAAGGCATAAGCCCTGGTGTGGTGTCTGATCCCAGGCTCTGCACCACCAGACTGTACTGACCACAGCTTCCTAAGAAATACTCAGAAGGCTCTACTTTTTGAAATAGTACTAAAATACTGAACATGGTGTATACAGCATCAAAACAAAATTAAGCAGTAGCTATGTTATCAAAACAATGAGTATCCATGGTCTCAAAGCTCTTAATACACTGCCTGTCCAGGAGCAGATACAAAGAATTTCTAAAGGAGTTTCCTTCTGGAAACCTTCCATACTTTGGGAATAAAACATTTTCCTTATTTTTTTTTTTTTTGCAGTTGTAGATGGACAGAATGCCTTTATTTTATTTGCACATTTATGTACGTGGTGCTAAGGATCAAACCCTGTGCCCCACACATGTTAGGCAAGCTATCTTGCCACTAAGCCACTGACCCAACCTGAAAATAAAACCTTTTCCAATACTTTTTGCAGGTTTCACATTTCTCTTCCCATTCCCTGCATCTAAGCTCTTGAGATAACTACAGATTCACAGTTTTTTTTTTTTGAAAGAAATAGTAATTCACAGATGATGCATTTCCTTTACCCAATTTCCTGAAACAATACCAGCCTAAAAAATAACAACTGGACACCTCACCAGAATGCTGCTGTGAAACAGTCAAGGCAGAGTATTTCCATGGCCCCAAGGCTCTATTGAGATGTCCTTCTCTAATCCCTTCACATTTGTCCCTCTCCTACATCACTAACCCCCAACAACCTGTCATCTTCTAACTTTAATAATGTTGTATAAGTGGAATCTATAGTAAGTTCTGCTGTAGGGACAATGGTACATTACTGAGAAAAATACTTTGGAAATAAATTCAGTTCTGTTCACAAAATATTTCAGCATCAGTTAGCATTGAACTTTCCATAGTTCCTTGGAAATATAGAAACTTTAATAGTAGTAAAGACAAATACAATAGGGCAAGTTATATAACCCCAGGAGCAGTAAACAAAAAAATATCAACCACTAAAACAGGGACAATCTAGGGCAAACTAAACTGATCTGGTTACCCTATACTCACATGTGCAACCTCTAGACATGTGGTCTAAATGGTCTCTCTCTCTCTTCAACATATCCTTTGGGGTAGTATAAAAATGCTAAGTATCAGCAGAAACTTTTAAGAGGACAGCTTCAAAGAAAGTAGAGCAACAAAACCATGAGACAAAGAGATATATCTTGAACCTAAATCCTACTTGTATAAATGTTCTTTAATTAAAAATGTTAAGAGGACAATAGGTATGTATGAAACAAGATTCAGCTTTTATTATCCAACTGAAACTACCCCACTTGGAGAAAAAAAAATCATGTATGTCCACTTCTCTGATGTGAGATATTTTATTTTCATTACAAATCTTTCTCTAGCTCAGGATATAGCTCAGTTGGTAAAGTGCTTGCCATGCATGCACAAGACCTTGTGTTCAATCCTCAGCACACACACACAAAAATCTTGGTCTAAAAATTTATATCATGATTTTATTTGAGACATGGACAAGAATCAATGCTTTTTACCCTGTAATAGTTTATAATATATGGAAATGAAATAATCTGATTATTTAATCATCAAATTGAAATTTTCAAGTCTAATTATTAAAGTTCAGAATGAAATAAAATGTGTATACTGGCTGTCTGATATACACATGCACATCTGTGCAGACACACACCCTTCCAGATACATTCTGTAGCTTTACCATGTAAAATGAGATGCATTTGGGGCATTCAGAGGGCAACATATTTGTCACTGTTCTGTGCACCTCCTTGTCTGACGTAGACTGTGAGGGCGGGACCCTCCCTTCAGCAGGCATTTTCAGCATCATTTTTTTTTCTCAGAATGACAAGAAATAAGGTCTGGATCATCAGTACCTTCTCTGTCTGCTAAAACAGGGTCTTGAAAGATGAACAGCATCTTTGAAAGGTTGTCCACAGAATGGGTTTTACTTTCAGGGTTAATGTGTAAGTTGAGAAAAGGAAGCCAAGAGAAGATGTGCTTTGCACTTCCAGTTTCATACCAAGAATCAAGCCAAGAATTTTCTGTAACCAAGAACAATGCTGTTTGAAAAGCACTGTGAGAAATTTGGATAGTAATTTTACAACTCGCATAACTAACGCGCAGGGAGGGTGCACCTCCTGGTAGAGTCCCAGCTGCAGCCACACGTCCCTCTACAGTCTGGGTAGCTTAGCATTCATGCCAGGGTACCCTGTCGCTCACTGCCTACTCCTCTCTCTGCTGCTCCTCTTGGCCCAGACCATGTGCTCCTTCTGGCATCTCTGGAACAGCTCGCTCCCTGCTTTCCAGGTGCACAGACTGCTTAATGAAAAAGAAAAAAAAGAAAAAAGAAAAAGAAAAAAAAGAAAAAAGAAAAAAAGAAAAAAAAGAAAGAAAAAGAAAAAGAAAAAGAAAGAAAAAGAAAAAAGAAAGAAAAAGAAAAAGAAAGAAAAAGAAAAAGAAAGAAAAAGAAAAAGAAAGCAAAAGAAAAAGAAAGCAAAAGAAAGGAAAAGACAGGAAAAGAAAGAAAAAGAAAGAAAAAGAGAGAAAAAGAAAGAAAAAGAAAGAGAAAGAAAGAAAAAGAAAAAGAAAGAAAAAGAAAAAGAAAGCAAAAGAAAAAGAAAGCAAAAGAAAAAGAAAGCAAAAGAAAAAGAAAGCAAAAGAAAGCAAAAGAAAGGAAAAGAAAGGAAAAGAAAGAAAAAGAAAGAAAAAGAAAGAGAAAGAAAGAAAAAGAAAAAGAAAGCAAAAGAAAAAGAAAGCAAAAGAAAGGAAAAGAAAGAAAAAGAAAAAGAAAAAGAAAAAGAAAGAAAGAGAAAGAAAGAGAAAGAGAAAGAGAAAGAGAGAGAGAGAGAGAGAGAGAGAGAGAGAGAGAGAGAAAGAGAAAGAGAAAAAGAGAAAGAGAAAAAGAAAAATAAAAGAAAGGTTATGTTGGTTTTTCTATCATCCGGGTATTACTTAAGGTCTAAAGATTTACATGTTTTTACATATTTTCTAACAGGTTATCCTACAGCAATCCTGATGCCGGCATTATTATTATGCCATCTTTACAGGAAAAAAAAAGAAAAATCCTGAGATGTTGAGTAGTGTGCCCAGGCTACATGGCTGTGCCGTGTCAGAGCCAGGATGTGAGCCCAGGCAATCAGTCAGATTTCTAAGTTCACATTCTTACCTACCATTTTGTATTGCCTCTTTTCAGTGTTTAACTATTACATATTCCTAAAGATGTTAATAGTAAGAACACAAAATTGTACTAAATGAAGGACGTTTTTTATGAAGAATTCAGGAATAGTTTTTTATTTTAATTACTAAATGCTTTTCAAAAATTACATGACTGCCAATATTCTTTATTTCTTCACAAAATCAAAGAAATTATTAATTTAAACCCAGGGCATTTACAATTTTTCAAATTCATAAACAGTCTAGTAGCTGAAGGCCAAGTACTAAATAACTAGATAGTCCACTCAAAACCAAGGATCAGAGATCAGCCAAAGGCAGGTAGTCAATATCTTCTTTCACTTCAAATTGAATTGACACAAGTACTTTTCAAATTCATTTTTACAGACAAAATTCTTAAATTTAGTTATAATTTGATTAAGTAACTTCAGTCCAAATATGGCAGCTTCTATTCAGACTGAAATTAAGAAAAAATGTTAATAAAAGTATCAGGAGTGAATTAATTTTCCAAAGTTCTTGGCATGATGTAGATTTCAAAATAGAAGGCCAAATTCAAAAAAAGCACTGGTAAATGATAATTTAGAGTACTAAATTAGGCAATAATGGTATCTCAATGATTTTTATAGAATCAAAGGTAGTTGTTAAAAAGATCATGAACACAGACTTCATAAAGTTGAGATTCTAAATACCAAAAATTACTCAGCATAATTCAATCTCAAAACAGCTTCATGTATTAAGTTATAGACTCCAATTATAAAAATATACACATTGTACATATCAGCAGAGGACATAATTTATCTCTCAAATAAAATATTTATTCCTTCTAATAATGAATGGGTAAGTCTAGACTAAAGGAAAGATTCATGACCTCAAAGATAAATAAGTTCTAAGAATTGAAACTAATTTATAATCTTCCAAGGGAAAACAGTGTAGTTTTGTGAGCAGGCACTTAAACTAAGCACTAAATCATGAGATAAAATGCAAAATAGGGCTTGGGGTGTGGCTAAGTAGTTGAGTGCCCCTGAGTTCAATTATCAGTGCCTACCCCCCACCAAAAGAGAGAGAATAGATTTGTCAACAATCTAATAACCAAAAAGTGTCAAGAAACTATGGATATGTGAAAACTAAAATGCTTGCATACTGTTGGTGAAAATGTAAGTTTAGGAAAGTCATTTGTGAAAATAATGTAGACTCCTTGAACCATTTTAAACAGAAATAAAATATAATATGGTTAAATTAATTCTAGGTATAATTCAAGAAGTTAAAATGAGTAAGTCAAAGAAATGACTGCATTCCAAGTCTTACATGGTGCTTCAGAGGTTCCTAAATTTTTAGGATGGTGGTTCTGACATCACCTTACCACTGAAGCATCTTAATTGAATTCTACCTTGAACTCTGATACTATGCTTTTACTGAAATTGATTCATTAGTTAAAAATATCATTTTTTTCTGCCCTCAATACTCATATAAATATGGGGATTGGTGATAAGTTTAGAATCATATTTTCAACATATTTACCCTAGACTCATTTGATAGCAGAAGACACCTATATTCTAAAAACAAGGAAGAAGACCATTCACCAAGTTGTAAAGAGGTAAAAAGTAAACTCTGGGAATCAAATAGTTGTCATTAATTAAATTTGTTTCAAAAATATTTCAGTTGATAATATCTTACTGCATTAGAAAATAGTCTTATAAATTCAATTTCAATTTTTAGAGTTGTGACTGATTATTTTAAAGAGAGTATCAAAAGCTGTGTGCAGTGGTGCATGTCTATAATCCTGGAGTCTTCTGAGGCTGTGGGTTTAACATCATTATTTCAAATCCAGCCATCCCCAGCAACTTAGTGAGGCTCTAAGAAACTCAGCAGAACCCTTTTTCTATATAAAATATTTTATAAAAAGCTGAAAAAGATGTGTCTTAGCAGAAAAGCTAAGCATTTCTTGGTTCAATCTGGAATATTAGAGAGAGAGAGAGAGAGAGAGAGAGAGAGAGAGAGAGAGAGAATATTAAAAATGTAATCAGTGACACTTTCAGGGTCAAGAATTTAAAAAAAAATTAAAAACAATAGTGGGTTAGTCAATGTAAACTCATCTAGGTTTATTAACTGCTGCTTTGAGAAGTTAGTTTGCTCTCATATAAAAGTGGTAAAGGAATCCTATTTTAAGGTGTGTATAGAAACAAAGAGGAGTTTTTGCACAGCTTTTAGTTGACCCAGAGACCACTTTAGTTGGAAATTGGAGTTATGCCCAGGTGATAAATCCTTAATCTGTTTGAAATAATGTGTTTTTATCAAGTATTCATAAAGCAAGATTAAGATCTAATATAAATCAGGCTTTGAAAATGAAAAAAAAACATTTAAATAACAAGTAACTATATAAATAAACACATACAGCAACATTACAGAAGTTTACATTCAGGAAATTTATATCATTATATAATCACCAGGAATTTTGAAACAATGACAACTAAAGAAAAAGTGAATGAATAAAGAAACAAATAAACAATGGAATTAATTAATGAATGGATAACAAAAAAAGTATAAAGATGTAATGTGACTAGAATTGTCAAAGACAGCTTGTAGACTTGAAAAAGTGTAAAGGTACTTGGATATGGTGTTTTACTACTTGCTGAGGCATACCTTATGAACTATCAAGAAATCAGCACTCCAGGTGCTGGACACCCCCTAATTAGTTTCTCACAAAAATGTATCCAGTATAGGAGTGACATCTCTGTAACATATCAAGTGATATCTGTATAACAGTTTATTTCAAAAAGACATTTGCCAACAAATTTTCTCAGTTGCTACTGCTCTCAGAGGAGATTCTCCCTAGTTTGTATTGTGGTAACAGAAGGGAACACAATAAATCACTGATACCCTGATTAAGATTTTTGCATTTCATGAGCCCAGCCCCAAACCTGCTCACCCCAGTAATAAGTCGAGAACTATATATTGCTCCTAAAGGAGTTTGCTTGTACACTGAGCTTCTCAACTTGAACATATGTTGTTTAAGTTACTATGTCCTGAAGTTCTACGTTCTGGAAGCAAATGTGACTGAGCATATGCAAATAAAAAGATTGAAAACCAATGAGTTTACATTGTCTTTCTAGTACCTTTGTGGACTATGATACCCTATAGTGGTTCAGAATAGGCATTAGAAACAAGAAATACCTGTTTATTCAAACAAATCTTTGCAGAACACTCCTACACTGGCTACTTCACATAAACTTTCCTGGAGGATTTAATACATGAGTTCAATAGATTTCCTACACCCTCTTCAGGGCTCTTAGAATAGCTTTGGAAAAAATCTGAGAACTAATCCCAGAGGTTTAGAATTGTGATTTAAAACATAGTCTCTACATCTTAGCAAGCCTCTAAGCAACTTAGTAAAACCTTTTCTCAAAATAATGTAAGGGTCTGGTGAAGCATCAAAGAAAGAGACCACCAAGAGACAGCTCATGCAATTGCAGAAGGGGATTTATTGGGGATCCATTCCATTCAAACGCGCTGGGGCTCCCGGCTCACTCAAGAACGGAGAGCAGCCAAGAGTCCAGAGCAGAGGTCAAGCAGTGCTTAAGTACACATTTTGGGGAGGGTGGGGGCTTTGCATACATCAGAACAAATCATCATGAGGCACGGGAAAATTGAACAACAACTCTGAGACATGATTAGCACATTCATTGGCGGGAACAGATTGGGCGGGGGTGATTGGTCATTCCTAAGCGGGGTACACATTCAAACTGATTGGTTCGGGCCCTGTATGCTTCCGTGACAAGCTGCACAGGGCCCTAGGCTATTATTCAACTAAATGGCCAGTACTGCGTTGTCTTAACTCCCTCAGGAATTTCAGGTTCTGGGTGTAGTAGAGGAACTTAACAATACCTTGTCCTTCACTTTTTAACTCAGGCCTTGCAGCTTAGAAACTTTACCCTTTCAATAAAACATAAAAAAGAATGGGGATGTTGCTCAGTGGAAAGCCTTCCTGGATTTAGCTGCTAGTACCAAACCAAACCAAAGCAAACAAATACATGAAAGATTACAGGGATGCCAGAGTACATATATATGAAAAATATTGGGGAAATAAAAAATTAATAAATATATTCTTGAAAAATTGTTAAGGTTTTTCAAAACCTTAAGATAAAAATGACATATAGGGCTGGGGATGTGGCTCAAGCAGTAGGGCACTCACCTGGCATGCGTGTGGCCCAGGTTCGATCCTCAGCACCACATACAAAGATGTTGTGTACGCCGAAAACTAAAAAATAAATATTGAAATTCTCTCTCTCTCTCTCTCTCTCTCTCTCTCTCTCTCTCTCTCTAAAAAAATGACATATAATCCAGTAATAATAATTTTGGGGTGCAGAGTAAGGCTGCCCATGCCTGTGCTCCCAGTGGCTCAGGAGGATAAGTAGAGATGATCCTAAGTTCAAGACCAGTCTCAGCAATTTGGCAAGGTCCTAAGCAAATGAGTGACACTGTCTCAAAAAAGGGGAACAGGTAGGGCTATAGCACAGTGACAAAATGCCCAAGGGTTAATCTCTAGTATCTAAATAAATTAAAATAATAATCAAACTGGGTTTAAAATGACATACAATCCATTATTTCTCAAAGAAATAACAGTAGTTCCATTTCCATTGCAGCTTTATTCACAGTATTTAATAAAAGAAAAAAAGAACTTTCAGTCAGTCATGGTGGGAATGCTTATAATCCCAAGGACTTGGGATTCTGAGGCAGGAGGATGGAGAGCTCAAATCACCCTCAGCAATAGTGAGGCACTAACAAACTGTTTCTAAATAAAATGTAAAATAGGATTGTTGATGTGGCTAAGTGGTTGAATATCTCTGAGTTGAATTCCTAGTTTGGTCCCCCCCACCAAATGAACTTCCGTTTAGATGAAAGGAACATCAGTAGATTCCTTCCATCTGCACAACATCCAACTACTCCCCTTAGAGGCTACACACTGATAGTTCAAACTGATCTCTAGAAGGCAAGACTCAGAAACTGATATATTCTATACAGGCCAAGAGACTTTGGTATCTGTAGGCACCTTTTTCAGTTTGTTCTAAAACGAAGGATTGAACAAATATTGAATGTTGGAATGAGAGCACAACACACAGTAAACTCTTCAATGGGGAATCTTAACTCATTCACTGTGATAACTAAAACCACATTCAGATAAAACTAGATTCTCTGCTTCACTGATTCCTGGGTTATTGATTCAATCTAAACAGTTATTGAAAAAGTATTAAAGTTACTAGTTAATATTAATGTAAACCAGTGAAGCCAGATCAAAAGATAGGTAGCTAGTGTAGTTAGTTAAATGGGTCTAATATTGAATAAGACAAAGAAAGTGGAGACCATTGTTGAGAATGGGGTCCAGGAAACCAGAACAACACATGGGGATATGGAAATGTTAATGTTCCCAAGGCCCTGAACCCAACCTAAAGCACTGTTAATGACATAGCTCCCAGCAAACAGGGAAGTTGTGATCAAACCACCCCATGCACTTCCTGCCCATATTACTCCACCAGCCCATCTATCTCCCCTCTTTTGGCCTTCACAGTAGCATTCTATCACTGCAGGATTCAGGGAAAACAAAGGACAGGAATGTGAAAGAACTAAAATAAGACTTTAACTACAAAAAAGAAAAGACCACTCCCTTCCATGGAATCCACTTTTTGAGTCCCTTCTCTGGGAGGAAATCTTTTATGCTATTACTTAATAAAGCCTTCCACTTTCCACTCTACACTTGCCTAGGCATGCTTCTCTAGTGTTATATTTCAGCATTCAGGGAGGCAAGGACTACTCACTGGTAAACAGAAGTAACAACAGGTTATTAAAGTGTACCAGGATATTTACATGGCTTTTATCCTTCAAAGTCACTGTGTACTGTAGCCCTTTCCTAGTTAATAACAAGTCTAGTCTCATTATTCTTTTCTTCCACACCACCACAAAGATATTAGCTGGAATGTTCAGAATGATTCTACAGGTCATTTTAATAAAATTGTCTCAAATATAAGGGGAAAATATTTAATTAGGACACATTAACTATAGTATTTTATTTAGAAAAGAATCATTATTTTTAATGTCACCAAATTTTTAAATTTTTCCTTCTTCTTTATGTGAAAAACTCACATAGATAAAGCAAAATCTTTTAAAACAGCCCTTCAGTTCTTGGAGAAAAAAATTACAAATAAGGCATCCCTTCAAAATTAAACATGGGAAAAAAAAATAATTAATCATGTTAAAACTGGAGTTTTGAGATGAAACTAAAATTTCCCATTTAAGCAATTTTCTCTGGGATCCTGTATCACAAATTTTGAAGAATAAAATCTATGGACACTCAGGGAAGGTAGGAGTAAAAAGAATAAAATTTATCTTAGCAAGAAAAAAAAATAGAACTCCATGATGTGGGAAAGGGTATAATAGAAGAAAAAAACATTTTGGTGTGCTGTTATGCTCAAATTCAGGACCCCCAAAAGACCACCAGAGACCAAGATCAATGTAAGCTGCAAAGAGGTGTTCATTGGAAGCTAGCTGGGTCCTCTGCATACACACAACAACTGGTGAAGCTGAGAGGCCACGAGCCCAGCGTTTACAGCAGTTATATACACTCTTTGGGGAAGGCAGGGACTTCACATACATCATAGCATCTCTTAGCAAATCATAAAACAACTCTAAAACATGATTATCACATTCACTAGTGGGAACAATTGGGTAGAGGTGATTGGTTAGTACAAGGATTTGTTTTAACTGACTGGTTTAAACCAGGAGGGGAGTACATGCTGAACTTCATAGTTTCCCAACAAGTAATCAGCCACCATAAACTACTGGGAGGGTCATCTGGCATCCCAGGTATTTCCCTTTCTCATGCTGATTGGTGGCTGCTAGGGTCCCCACCAAGCCTGACTGAGTCAGAGATACCAGGCACAGGAGATCTCTCCTATTATTTGTAGATAAACAACTCAACAGGGTGGGTGTGTGCCTAGGAGTGCTCTGTGGGTCTTTCCAAGGACAAAGGTCATGCCCCTTCCTTGGACAGGCTTTGCTCTGAGATAGAGGCTGGTTTTTCAGTGCCCACTTTGGAGTATATGTGTGGTTTTGGAAAGAGCATGAGACAAAATCTACTTAAAATAAATATTTAAAAAAGCATCCAGGCTACCACCTAGGTTTACATCTGTTCTTTCTGAATCCCATTCTGCTTCCTGTAACTTTCATCTGGATTCACCCCAGGGACAAATAATTTGGTTGAAGGTATTCCCTCAAGTGATCCTCAATGTGCTTTACATTTGAAATAGGCCTTAATGGTGCTCATTAACATATCTATTCATTAGCCTCCAGGTGTGGGAGAAAGCTCTCCGTTATACAGCAGCCTGGTCATTTTGGAAACCTGGTTTTGGGAATTTGAAGTGAGAGCTGGAAATTTAGAGATTTTTTCTCAGACCTAAGTATAGCTAAACTGGAGTTCTGGATATCAGATAGCTGTTCTGGATTTGAGATACTGCTAACCCTACATTTGTAAAGCTCAAGAGGCATGAGGATGGCAAGTTCAAAGCTAGCCTTACAACTTACTGGGGCCCTAAGCAACCCAGTGTGACCTTGTCTCTAAATAAAAATATTAAAAAAAGACTGATTGTGAATCAGTAAATAAATATTTCTGGAATTAATTCCTGGTAACAAACAAACATGAACAACAACAACAACAACAAAAATCTTCAGGAGGAGCAAAACTAGGGGTTCTTAAAAACCGCAGCTTCTCTCATGCAGGAACACAGCCAATGGAGTGGAGATCCTCTCTTGATGATTATCTTAGTCTTCACCACACAATCTGGGGTCATGCTGAAAGACCCCAGCCCCATAACCTAAGGCCTGATTATGAAAAGTAGAAAGTATGTAGTAAACAGGTGAGCTCACCACATGACCTGTTAGAAAGGGCACCCTGACCACATCACAGGACATGCTTGAGCAAACTGGGATCATAAGCGGGAACAGGGAGGAAACACAATGTAAACCTGTGAGATTAATGAGTTTTTCGGGAAACTATAGTGAAAAATAAGTTTATCATAGTGAAAAACAAGTTTATCATAGTGAAAAACAAGTTTACCCTTTAAGTGACGTGTATGCTGGATTCAAAAATACCTGTTATTGTGCTAGGTGGAAAACAACTCCTTTTTCCCTATAAAAGATCTGTACCCCAAAGCCCGGTGTGCCAGTTCACCAAAGCTTCGGCTGAGGTTTTGCTGTGCACCCGCAGGCGCCTGTGTATTAATAAACTTGCCTCTTGCTTTTGCAGCCAGTGTGACGCTAGTTCTTTTGGACGGGGGATTTGAGGGTCCGGGGGTCTTTCATTTGGGGGCTCGTCCGGGATCAGCTTTCCCCCCTCCAGATCCCTGTCCGGAGGAACTCTTGGCATCACTGGAAGGTAAGCTGGCCAGCTCGAGCTATTGTGTCGTGTTGTGTTGTGTTGTGTTGTGTTGTGTTGTGTCTGTGTTTGCGCAGCGACTGTACGATTACGCGTAATCGCTCTGTATTCTGAGGCAGCTTGAGAAGGAGTTGACGAACTCGGACTTCTCCCCTGCCTGCCGCCCTGGGAGACGTCCCAGGGGTCTGTAGGGTCCATTTTTTTTTTGTTTTGTTTTTGTTTTTCTTTTCTGGGACCCCAGTGTTTCCAAGGGAAACACTGTTTCCGTAAGTAAGTAAAGGGGGGGAATGCCGGCTCCCCCTTGAACTGTCAGGTTTCGGTTTCGGTTCGGTTTCTGCCGGCAAGCGCAGCTCTGTCTCTCCCTCTCCGTTCAGTCTTTTTAACTGTTGTGTCTGTCTTAACCCTTTACTTCCTCCTTCTGACTGAAACTCTGCTGTATCTGTCTTAACCCTTTATTTCCTCCTTCTGACTGAAACTAATATGGGTCTTTCATTTACATAATCTTGCAGTTAAAAGTTGAGGTTTAATTGTTTAGTTTGTGATTTCAGATAATTCATGTATCTTAAACTTTTACTATGTTTTCAACTTCCAAACCTGAAAATTGTGACTTATGGTTAAAATGCCTTAGACATGAAGTTTCTGCTCAAAATTCCAGTTTTCCCAGTTCCTTCCAGACCTCAGCCAGGACTTAAATTGATATGCAAATAAAAGAAGCCTGGAACACTCAGTAAGAGACAGATCTGAAGCCCAAGGAAAAAAAAAAAAAGGTAAAAATGTCTTTTTATGGGAACTCAAACCAGATTACCAGATTAAAACAAAGAGTAAATTGTATGACATTTACTAATTACTGGCCGGTCAATTTTCTCTAGGACTTTTGCCTTTTCTTAGATTCTATGTTTTTTTGAGCTCATGATTTTTATTCTACAGACAAGCTAATGTTTTTCTGATAAGTTCTATTTTTGATCAACTGGAGTTCTTTTGCCTTTTGTGTTATGTGTTACACTTGTGTTGCGTGTTGTATGTCTGTATGTCTGTGTGTATGTCCATATATCCTGCAGTGATATGACAATTGACAGATGAAGAGCGCTCATAAAAATTTAAAAATGGATCCAAATATCTTTGATTCACGTGATTCAAATGGTTCAATTTAAATTGGGTAAACAGATAAAAGTAAAGATGTCTTTAAAATTAAGCTTATAAGTTTTTCTAGGTGTTCAAAAAGGCCTTAATAAAATGTTAAATCTGCTTAAATTCAAAAATTTACAAGTATTGTTTCAAAATGTGAACAGAAGGAGATTAACAGGTAAAAAGAGAAACTAAAAGGTTCTAGATTTCTGGATAAAAGTCTATATGATTAAGTAATTTAAAAAGTGTAAGTAAATGATATAAAAAAGGTCTGTGTAAGTTTTTGAGCAAGTAATCTTAAAGACATTAAGCAGCTGGTTAAACAAGTGCTGTCGTTTTAGAAAATTGTGCTATGTTATTTCTTTAAAAGCTAAACTTGGTTAATATAAAAACATCAATGTAATTGGTGCCATTAATGTGTTCATATCTTCCAGGTATACAAGTCTGTAAGGTAGAAGCTTTAAAAAGAACATTATATCAAGCTGGTATTCTAAAAGTGTATGGTAATTTTAGGCTTAAAAGAAAAACATGTTGGAAATTCATTTATATCATTTGTGTTCTATAACTGTACTTATTATCAATAAGTTATGCAAAGTTCCATGTTACTTTTTACACTGAGATACAATTTAAATGTATTTTTAAGTTAATGAGAGCCTAATCTATGTAAAGGTTTTATTGCAAAACACAAAAGTACTTTGCTACTTTTCTACAAAAGGTTAAAAGCTTTCAGCCTTTCTTTAATTAATGTTTTAGATGTGATAATATTCATGTGAACTTGAGCAACAATTCATGTAGGCTTTGTAAAATGATGTTTAAAAAAAAAAACAAAAAAAGCAGCAAAGATCAGCTTCAGAACTATAGTATTTGAGATTTATGAGCCCCGCCTTACTTGAGATAAGGCTCTATGTCCCATCTCACTGCATGTGAAAATGACTATAAAAAAAAGTAGGCCAGATTTCAGTACATTTAAAATTGTTTCCAAAAGTTGGTTTTTGGCACGATTGCCAGGATCTCAAACAGGGGATATACTCCACCAAGATTCAAGGTAGTTATTATATGAACTAAATGTTTTTACTCTTAATAATTTTATCTTGTAGTTTTCTTATAAACAATTTAAGATTGCCTGTTAATGTTTTGCAGAGGTACTGATTTAAGAACACACAACCTGGGTTAATTTAAGACAAGAGATTATCACCTACAGGATAGAGAGATAGACATTAAAGCCCAGTACCCTTAATATAAGGCTGTTAACTTATTTGCTAGATGTTTAAAATTAAGTTTTAAAATTAAAAATTTGGCTCTTGCCCTCTGAGTCAGTCTGAATCAGGGAATAGGGGACTTCTTCAAAGGGCTCTGCAACTCTAGGCCACATAACCTCCCGATCAGGGAGATTAATGAGACCAGTGGAGGACAGGAAGCCAGTCAGTGCATTTGCTGTGAAGAGGAGGGTCATCAGAAAAGGGAGACATCCCTGATGCTTCCGAAGGAAGCCACATGGTCAAGCAAGGTCTGGACCCATCCTAGCGCAAATGGCACTAGCAGAACTGAGAAGCTGCTGTGAAGTTCCCGAGGACTCCCAGGGTAATTCAACTGACTGTTAACAATAAATTGAAACAAAAGTCAGTTTGACTTGCTTCATCTTAAACACTTAGCAAAGACAGTCTAAGCCAAAATAGAGCTATTCCTGGACATTTTAATAATAATGATACTTAAATGAAACTTCCGTAAATAAGTAAACTGGAGGCTACAAAAAAAATTCTCAGACAGGAATGCCTGATAACTATCAAAAGAAACTGCCAGAGTAGTTTCTAGTTTAAGGCCCACAGATATTCCTAACCTACACAGGTAGGCTTGGTGTTTGCTAGCATGAGTATCCAGCCCTAGGTAACAGAATTAAAGATTTCTATTAGACACAGGTCATACTAGTAAAAGGATTTTGCAGGATCAGATGGCATTAGATTATTAGACTATAGCTTAAGGAAAAAAATGACATCTGTAACCCTAAATGTTAGTTGTTGTGTTGACATCCCTGACATTTCTGACAATGTGACAAATATCCTTAAAGATTTACATGCTCAGATGGAAGCCATGTCCTCAACAACTTTGTGGTGAAAACAATATCTTAGCTCCTAGTTCCTGGTACTGCCTGATGGAAAACATTGTTAATCTTTGTCTTGGTCATTATACTCATTGGCATATTCCTGTGCTGTGGCATTTATTACTGCATCAATATGGTTCCAGTACTAATGAGTTCTTGTTTCTCTTATAGACCACCTATCATTCGAATGGCCCTCCAGCCTATTACTTCTCAATTGGACTTTTATCATGGACCACTCGATAGACCCGATATTTTTAAGGGGGACTCCAAACTGCTTGCCCCACGCCGTCCCTTTTCAGCCTGAAGAAGCCAGAAAGATTCTCTTCGTCCCCCTTCCTCACAGCAGTAAGGAGTTCCCAAATTAGGGGGGTTATAGGAGGTCTTTTTGTGGTTTTAAAAGAACAATGTTGCTTCTATGCAGACCATACAGGGGTGGTCCGCGAAACCATGAAAAAGGTTACTGAAAGGTTGGCAAAAAGGCAGAAAAAATTTGAAGCACAGCAAGGATGGTTTGGACGATGGTTTAATAAGTCCCCATGGCTGACTACTTTGCTATCCACCCTAGTGGGTCCTTTAGTTATTTTACTGTTAATCTTGACACTCGGGCCCTGCATACTTAACAGACTAGTACAGTTCATGAAAGAAAGGCTTTCTATAATTCAAACTATGGTCCTCACTCAACAATATCATCTACACCAACAGCAGACAGGGTCACCCACAAACTTAGTCCAAGAATCTGAATAGGCAGAACAATGGATATAGGATTATATCCATGTAACAAAAAAAGGGGGGAATGAAAGACCCCAGCCCCATAACCTAAGGCCTGATTATGAAAAGTAGAAAGTATGTAGTAAACAGGTGAGCTCACCACATGACCTGTTAGAAAGGGCACCCTGACCACATCACAGGACATGCTTGAGCAAACTGGGATCATAAGCGGGAACAGGGAGGAAACACAATGTAAACCTGTGAGATTAATGAGTTTTTCGGGAAACTATAGTGAAAAATAAGTTTATCATAGTGAAAAACAAGTTTATCATAGTGAAAAACAAGTTTACCCTTTAAGTGACGTGTATGCTGGATTCAAAAATACCTGTTATTGTGCTAGGTGGAAAACAACTCCTTTTTCCCTATAAAAGATCTGTACCCCAAAGCCCGGTGTGCCAGTTCACCAAAGCTTCGGCTGAGGTTTTGCTGTGCACCCGCAGGCGCCTGTGTATTAATAAACTTGCCTCTTGCTTTTGCAGCCAGTGTGACGCTAGTTCTTTTGGACGGGGGATTTGAGGGTCCGGGGGCCTTTCAATGCCAGGCTAGTGGCACACAGATTCCCACACAGGAATTCGGGAAGGCACTTAAAACACCATACAATGATGGAAAAGAATGTCAGAGGTATTTGAAATGCTGATCTAAGCTCCACTAGACTAGTCAGAGCAAACTGAAGACTGAATTGCCACAGAGAGACCTTCTGGCCACCAGACTCTGGAGAGAACTCTGAGGAGTCCCTGACCACCAATTCCATTTCTTGACATCGCTAGTCCCACTGGCTTCAAATAGACTACCCACCCAGTCTCAAAATGCAAACACACTCTTACCATTTCTTGGCTTTCAGTATGCTTACTTTCTTTCCCCTTGATATTTTTTTCCAGCTTGTGCATAGAGCAGAAACCTGGGGCTGATCTAGGACTGGAAGCATAGAAATGGATTCAAAGAATGCAGGCTCCATAAACAAAAGGAACAGAAGATTGTGCAAGCCCGCCCCCTCATCACTGGCTGCTGAGGATTGGACAGTTCTCACCTAAGACACAAATTGAAAAGGACTTCAGGCACTTCCCCCAAATAGAGCCTAGTAGGCCAATTGTTTGAGTGACAATAAATTGGATCCAACCCAAAAACAAATAATGTCAGGAAGACAGGTTCTTGGCTGCCCTTTTTTGTTGATAAAAGAATGGGGATCAACCATGTGCTGGGGTGCATGCCTGTAATCCCAGCAACTGGAGAGGCTGAGGAAGGAGGATTGCAAGTTCAAATACAGCTTCAGAAATGATTAGGCATTAAGAAATTCAATGAGACACTCTCTCTAAATAAAATACAAATATGGCTGGGATGTGGCTCAGTAGTCATGTGGCTCTGAGTTAAATCCCCAGTAGCAAAACACACACACACACACCAAAAAAAAAAAAAAAAAAAAAAAAAAAACAGGGAATCTGAACATGGGTACTTACTACAGAGCCCCATGACCACAGATTGATGGATAAATTGATGGACAGATTGAAACATTGATAGATAGATTGATTTCTGGGACAGGGTCTCTAATTCTCCTGAGGTTGATTTTCAACTAACTGATATAACAATAATGTTTCACAGCCCTGGAATCTTTTATTTAATTTGCTGTGAATTGCGTTAAGTGTCTCAGGATGAAATCAGATCATGGCAGTATTTTCTCCCAGTACATAGACCCAGCCCAGACAGAAGTGCATGTAAATTTATCACTGTATATTACGTTAAATCAATTTGTGAATACATATGTATGTATATATTTTTATAAAAAAGAAATATCGCAATTTTATAATTTTACTTAATACTTCTGTTCTATGGTCTTATGAGAAAATAGCCTGATATTTCTACTCATAAGTAATTCCTTGAGGCAGCAATGTTTCTACTTCCCTAAAAAAATGAGGCAAAAATAAAATTTAAATTTTCTAGTATTAAGGATAAAAAGGAAAAAAAGATGGAGGGTGCTAGATCTCTAGATCTGTCAATATCCCAGACTCTGGAGTATAAGCAATTAAAAACAAACTTACTTGCAATTTTGCCTTGAGCATAGTGGTAGGATTATGATGTCTACCCCCCCCCCCATTGGTGTGGGGTACTATGAGAATATGAGCACAAATCACAGATTTTATTTATATAATTCAATACAGCCCATCAACAAACTCAACATTAAATTTAAAAGAAAAATTTTAAATCTCTATTGTTTAGCTCAAGCCCTTGCTACCAGAGATCCAGGGATCCTGAAGGATGAGTAGCTTAGGTGAAAGAAGAGGAGAGAGGACTATAGTTGCAAGTTATGAACAGCCTTCAGAAGCACCTGCTGCCCCTAGAGGGGGGTTTATTTCTGTACATTTTTTACAAGTGTTTTTTCATGTAGTTAATGGATAGCTTCAAAGCTCAAAATTTCCTTGATTTACATAATTTTTAAGAGTTACAATATTTTCAGACATATATTAATTACCTATGATATTGAGTACATTGTTTAAAATATTTTTCTATAACCTTTGCCAATCACGATTAAGCTTTTACATTTTCACCTCAATCAATAAGTGCTAGACTACACAATTCGACTACATGTATCTTGACCAATTATTAACTTTTAACTTTAAAGCATACTTATAATTATATCATTAACCTTTAACTTAAAAGCATACTTATGATTATTGGTAAGCTTTCTTACTTCTAAACTAAAGTCCCAATAAAACACTTAAAGTAGTTAAAGCCTATTACTTAAAAGCACTTTTCTGAAGTGCTTCTAAAATGTATGTATATTAATTTTATATTATTCTATTTTTAATTTCAAAGGTAATATTCTTTTCCATATGACCTATTTAACTGCTTTAAGAGTTTCTTTCATACTTTTTCAAAATACAACTATTCTTATGTTTTTGTAATCTTTAACAAAAGAGCAGGCTCTTCAACACAACCCATTTACCATTAATATTAACAATGTGTTTCCCATTTTTATCATGAATTCCTGTGTAAGGCAAAGGAGGGCCTGTTAGTGGGGGGAAATGTATTTTGCACAGATTATAGATTTAGAATGTGGGGCTTAGTGCAAATTGTTAAGTTTTTCTCAAGAACCTTGAGAATTGTAAGATTTTCTTCATAAATTTTTGAGGAATAACACTATTGTTTGTATCCTGAGAGATATTAAAACACATCTCCAGGCATCTCTTAATTGTATCTTTAATCTCATTTTGGGAATTTTCCTGCCATTTCTGTCAACATGTACTTTTATCATTGATTGATGTATACCCTATTTTCCATATCATGAGTATCATAAACAATACATTTAACCTTCCCCATAGTTTCAGTTTCCAGATGGTGTAGCTCTGCCACAGCATCCATCATGCTGTGACCCTATCAGACAGAGGGTGCAGGAATAACTTAACCACACTATCTATAATACACCAACTCTTTTCCATATGACTTCTGTGGAACTTGTGATTGAATCTTGAGCTCCAGCCTATGGTGGGTCAATTAGTTGTCACTGGATAAAAAGTCATTCTAGAACTTATTGGCTCACTGGACCCCTGAGCCAAATCCCCAGCAGCATTTTGTATTTTATTTAAAGAAAGAGGTTTCACTGATTTGCTTAGCACTTCTCCCTTGCTGAAGCTGGCATGGAACTCATGATCCTTCTGCTTCAGCCTTCCAGGACCCTGGGATTACAGGAGTGCACCAATGCTCTCAGCTCTGTTCACAATTTTAATGCCAGCATTCCCTCTTTGCCTTATCAACTATTTTTATGCTATATTTCAAATGGATGCAGTATTTCTAATTTTTCCTCCAAGAACTGGATGACAGTTTATAGATTTTTCTTTCTCTTTGAGAGCATTTCACATGAGAAAAAAGCAGACACAATGAGTTTATTAGAAGTGATGTGAAGGAAGAAAAAGGTGACACTTTAAAGCGAGAGAATGTGTCCTCTCTGTAAAGAGAAGAGCATGGCTCTCTTTCTGTCCAATTTTACTAGAGATCCAAAAAAAGATTCTAAAGAATCCTGCCCAGGTACACTTCTTGACTTTGGACTGACAACAGGATAATATCAAACTCTCAAGTATCCAGTGCCATGAAACTTTAGGTTAATTAGCCTCATGTTCAAGATTTATAATTGAATTCTTAATCATAAACTCTTGGAGATTTTATGGTTAGTAGGAATTATCTTTATTTCCCCGCGTTCCAGAATCTGGTCTTTAACAAGATCACGAAAGTCTCCCCTTTAGTGTAACTTGCGTTCCTCTTACAAACATTATTTTCAAACTGCATTTCTCCTGCAGGTAATAGTTTGTTAAAGAATGTAACACATACTGTCCAGTTAATCCAGAAAGGGTACAAGTAAATTGCTTCTTGGAAAATAAAGCATAGGGTCAATGTGTTGAGCGTATTTATTTATTTATTATGCTGTGTGTTGAAATCAGAGCTAGTAGACCACTGAGCTACATCACCAGCTCTTTTTTTATATTTTATTTACAGACAAGATCTCATTGATTTGCTTAGTGCCTGGCTGATACGTTGCCGAGACTGGCTCTAAATTCATGATTCTCCTGTCTCACCCTCCCAAGCTGCTGGGAATTATGCCCAACCTACCATTTACCTTAAAAGTACTTCAGTTCTTTTACAAGGTTCTGTGAAAATTACTATAATGAAAATATAAATGTAGTCTTTTCTATGATCTAATGACTCCAATTTTTTTAGATACATACCCAGAATTACTACTACTGAATCATATGACATTTTTATTTTAACTTATTGAAGAACCTTAATACCATTTTCAAAAATAACTTTATTCAATTTATATTCTCACCAGCATTTTTACAGGTGAATCTTTATATCCATGCTCATATGATCTGGAGTACCTACTATCTTTCAGATTTTTATTTTTTACTTCTAAATATTTTACTTATTTATTTACTATTCATAAATAGACAAATAACTTTTATTTTATTTATTTGTTTTTATGTGCTTCTGATGCTTGAACACAGTGCCTCCCATGTGCTAGGGAAGCACTCTACAACTGAGCCAGAACCCCAGCCCGTATTTTTTCAAATTTTTATCATAGGCATTCTGACAAGACTGCATAGGGTGAAGGAATGTTTTCATTTAATGCATGAAATTTCTAAGGCAAGTGTGTTATATTCCAGGCTGTCAAGTAGCTAGAAGAAGAGTGTACTGTATTTTCTGTGGTCAAACAGGAATCTGTGATTTCTAACACATTTTTAATACGACTGCTGCAAATTTTAGTTTTTGGAAGCAGATACAAACAATGCAAATCCAACTATTTGTAATGTATGAATATTTGCACATGCTCAGTCTCTGTTGCTTATAGAAATTGGATGTTTAGGATATACTCCCTGGAACAGAAGTCACTAATTTTAGATTCTCAGTACATAGAGAAACTACTTCTGAAAACAACTGGAAGGACTGGAATTATTACTGGGGTGAACAAGGGTAGGTCAGGGCTCAGAAAGTGCTCAAATATTATCGAGTCTATCGGTAGTTTGTTTAATTTTCCCCTTTGGTACCTATAATTGAGTTGAGAGAGAAGCAATTCTTCCAGCAACAGAAGTTAGAAAAACCACTGGAACTTAGGCCTAATGCAGGAAAGGGGCGCCCTTTCTATAGAAACTTCCAGATGACTGGGAGCAAAAAGTAAAAATTAGCATTTTGAAAATCATTCTCAGAAAACACCATAAAGAGTAGCAGAAATATCTGAGGGATTCACAATTTGGAATTCATTTTTAATTTGTTGATAATTTTATTATGGAGTTACTAGAGTTCCTTTTATAGCCTGAATACTATGAAAAAATTAAATATGTAATGTAAAATGTATTCTCCTGCTCAGCAACTTGTTTTTTTAAAAAATATTTTCACATGTATGACCTCCTCAGCAGCCACATCAATGTTTATAGCAGCTCAATTTGCAATAGGTAGACTATGGACCAACCTAGGTGGTTCTCGAAAGATGAATGGATAAAGAAAATGTGGTATATATGACCAATGGAATATTAGTCAGGTTGATAGTAGGCTAAAATTATGACATTTTCTAGTAAATGTTTGGAGAATATCATGCTAAGTGAAATAAGCAAGTCTCGCAAAACCAAAGACAAATGTTTTCTCTATTATGCTGATGGTAATTCAGGAGGGAGGGGGCACTGGGGCAGAATCACTTTACATTAGGTTGAGGGAAGTGATGGGAGGGAGGGGAGAGGGATGTGGGAATAGGAAAGATAGTAGTAGCTTGAAACCAACATCATTACTGTATGTATATATTTGACTACATGACTAATATGATTCTGCAACATGGACACTCAGAAAAATGAGAAATGATATCCCATCCATGTATGATATACCAGAGTGTATATATGTGCATTCTACTGTCATGGGGATGAAAGAGGGTCTGGGGATGTGGCTTAGTGGTTAAGAACCCCTTGTACTATAATGAGAGAGAAAATAGGGAAGACAAATCAGAAGGCAGGATGGATCCACACAATTCCAACAAGTTTCCCATAATCCCTACCCTCATTGCCAAGTACTTAGGGTCTGTGTGATATTGGTCCATCTGTGAAAATTTGAAAAAAAAATATTTTTTCTTATGATCTGGAGACATAAAAATGGACTTGAAAATTTGTACCAGGCCTGGTAGAATGGGTTGGAGACAGTAGTCACATCCTATAGAATTCCAAAGTCGTTACTTTAATTGAACCACTTCAGCTGAGTTCCCAGCAAATGTGACTGCCATTGGGGTAACGGTTCAGAGACCACATTGCTCCGGTTTTAGATGACTGTGAGGTCAGCCTGGGCAACCGAGTCCACCACTGTCTCAAGAAAGAAAAACGAGGGGGGGCCTTGGTGAGGGTGTAGCTCAGTGATAAAACAGCCTTGGGTTCAATCCCCTGTGGAGACCAGTGACAGTGATTGGGAGACAAGTGCCTGAGATGGAGGACTTTAATGATGTAATGGGAGTGGCATGCTTGGTGACTGGAAAAGTTTCTATGCAAATGTATAGGATGCCTGGTTGCTATGGCAATGGTCTCCATGGGGGAGACTCTGTTGTGGGAGACTTTTCAGCTTTGACCTTATTCTCAGGCACAAAGTTCCTTGCTAAGTCAACCATATGGTTCACCAGTTCCACTGTTTTAAAGGAAGCTTTAAAATAACTTTAAAGGATGGACTTTCTTCAGAGCTGCAGGGTGCTCTTAACATTGCACATTCCAACTATAGAATGTAACTGAGGAAATAGCTGCATACTGTTGCTAACTGTGTAACTTTCATAAATACAAAGAATAATGCTTGCATAGTCTTTAATATAACCAATGAAAGATACGCAATAAAGATCCATGGCACCTGAATAGGTTTTGGGTGAGGTTTTGCTCAGGAGGCTTTGAATCCTTAGAACAAGTAACTGAATCCTTTAGCATGAGCAGAAACAGCCCTCTACACAGCAAGTACTGCACAATATCACCTGATTGGAGACTGTAGCTTTATTAGTGATGTAGGGCACATGAGGCTAGACACCTAAGGAATGTTCCAGGAGCACATTGATCAGCTGCAGGGTTCTGAGGGGTATCACTTAAAATTTTTTGGATCACTGCTTGGAATTTCATTGATCTTCATTTACATCCAGTGGGACAGGAATGGAGGTTTATATTTTTTGTAGGGGTATACATAAAGTTGTTTTTTGTTGTTGTTGTTGTTGTTGTTGTCTTGATTAGTTCACAGAAAGTGCTTTGTGTACCAATTGTAAGATTGGTTAGAAGTCTTCCAAGCTTTGCCACAAAAGCAGAAGTCTGTGTTATAACCCACATTGAGATCTTTGCAAAATCTTTTCCTGACATTCTGTTGAAAGAAAATTTTGGTGAAGGTCTCTTGAGAAGTCTTTTTTAAGATTATTTGGTGGAGAAGGGAGTGCCAGTGTATTAGGACATCAGACTGGGATGCTCCTTACCAAGCCTTTGGTCATGCAGTGTGTATTAAGAAAACCATCACACAATTTTCCCAGGGCTACTGAGGTACTCTAAACACAGAGAGAAATCAAGCCTGGGTTTTCTGGCATATTCCACCTAAGTATTATTCATGGGGAGAAAACCTAAGTTGAATGTAGTTTTTTTAAAAAAAAAAAAATCACTGGTATAAAAGATCTTTAAGAAGGAAGAGATCAGCTGCAATTGTGGAGGAAACACCTGCAGAGCTGCATCTGCTGATGTGGTTATCAGTGGGGTCCACACTCACAGCAGCAGCAAACTCAACACCTGAGCTACAGAGCGCTCCATGCTAGAATGCCTGGCTAGCATGCACAAGGCAGGATTCGGTCCCCAGAACTGGGAAAAGAAAAGAGAAAGCAACTCAAGTATAGGGCAAAATATATTTTGAGAAAGTGCCTCTTCAAACAATATACACAAATGATATTATCTTATAATGCTCTTTAATGTGCCTACATACAGCACAATACATGAGCCTTAGAACAAGAACAAGTGACAAGTGTGATGGTCCCAGAGTCATCAATAGATCAATAAGCAATCAAGGAAAAGGAAGAGGCCAGCTGCAGGGTACACAGACACATCCCTATGGTCCCAGCTGCCAGCATCACCCCATCTCAAAAAATAACAATTAAAAGGATTGTGGAGAAACTCAGTGGTAGAGCACTCCTGGGTAAAATCTGAACAAAGAAAGAGAGGAAAGAAGTTCAGAAGAGCCATTTCACCAATCTGTACTAAAGGCTGGAGTGGAGAGGCCTAAACTAACATACACAATATGTAATGAAACATTAGACTCAAAAGACTTAAAATACAGGAAAATGGAATCTAACAATAAGAGAGATTTAACCCAGAAAAACATGTTGCTTTTAAATCTTCATGCTGATGCAATGCTCCTCTCCAACCCAGGGTGCAGTTTTGTTACCTCTGAATACATTAAAAAAAAAAAAAAAAAGAAGAAGAAGAAGAAAGAAATGAAGGCACACACCATTTTCACACACCTACAGTGGTTATCTCAAAATAAATAAATAAAATGAAATAAAATTAAATTTTCCTCAAGTCTGAACAAGTTCAAATGAATCTGAAACAAGCAAAGTTCTCACCACATTTCTACATACAGGGCTTTTCTCCAGTGTGATTTCTTAAATGCTGTTCAAAGGGAACTGGAAAGTTGAAAGTGTTACTGCAATTTTTAAAGATAGAAAAAGAATTTTTATGGATGTGAATTCTTTTATGCATTTGGAGAAAACTCTGAAAGCTGAATACTGCCCCACATGGCTTATCCTCAGCATTTTCTACAGTATGAGTCCTTTCATACAACTGAACAAAACTAGAACAGGTGAACCCTTTATATTTCTTACTTGCATAGGATTTATTCTTTTTATTCCAAAACAATATTCCCAGTCCTTAGGGAAAAAAATGAGAAAACTAGATTTCCCACATTTCTCACATTCACAGGGCTTCTCTGCATGAGTGTTTTCTTATATAAGAAAGGAAAAGAAGCTGACAGAATGTAGCAAATCCCCCAAATTCAGAGGGTTTGTTTTTCAATGTGAGTGAAATGGCTTTGAAGGCAACAGGGAAAATGGAAAGATTTGTGATATTTTTCACATTTAAAGAGTTATTCAGTTGGATGTGGTGGAGTATGCCTTTAATTCCTGAGACTCGAGAGGCTGATTCTGAAGAATCAATGTTGGAGGCTAGCCTCAGAACCTTAGGAAGACCCTAAGAAACTCAAGAAGTCCCTGTCTCAAAATAAAAAAGTAAAAAGGAACTGGAATGTAGCTCAGTGGTAGAGCACCACCAGACTAAATCCCCAGTGGATCGATTGATTGATTGCTCTCTCTCTCACACACACACATACACACACACAAACACACACACACACACATTTTCACCAGTGTGAGCCTCTCTTCTCTTTGAGGATATGAAATGTGATTTACCATATTTCACATTCAAAGGGTTTTTCTCCAGTAAACTTCCTACATGTATATGAGTGAAACAGTAATAACAGAAGAGTTTACCAATTGTTTTCATGCATACGATTTCTATGCAGTATGTGTTCTTTCACATGTGTGAAGCAGACAAGATGTGGCAAAGGCTTCTCCACGTTGTTGACATTCATTGGGCTTTTCTCCAGTATACATTCTTCTATGTCTGTGAAGGTCACTGGATCTAGCAAAGGCTTTGCCACACTGCTTACATTCTTAGGGCTTCTCTCCAGTATGGGTTTGTTCATGTGAGTGAAGGTAAGAAGACTGAGTGAAGGCTTTGCCACACTGCTTACATTCATAGGGCTTCTCTCCAGTATGAGTGTGTTTATGCATCCGAAGGTAAGAGGCAGTAGTGTAGACTTTTCCACATTGTTGACATTCATAGGGCTTCTCTCCAGTGTGTGTTCTTCCATGTCTGTTAAGATGATAGGATGTAGCAAAGGCTTTTCCACATTGTTTGCATTCATAGGGCTTCTATCCAGTATGTATTCTTCCATGTTTATGAAGCTGACAAGAGGTAGCAAAGGCTTTGCCACACTGCTTACATTCATAGGGCTTCTCTCCAGTGTGACTCCTTTCATGTTTGTGAAGGTCACCAGATCCAGCAAAGGCTTTGCCACACTGCTTACATTCATAGGGCTTCTCTCCAGTATGAGTTTGTTCATGTGAGTGAAGGTAAGAGGACTGAGTGAAGGCTTTGCCACACTGCTTAAATTCATAGGGATTCTCTCCAGTATGAGTGTATTTATGCATCCGAAGGTAAAAGGCAGTAGTGTAGGCTTTTCCACATTGTTGACATTCATAGGGCTTCTCTCCAGTATGTGTTCTTCCATGTGTGTGAAGGTTACCAGATCTAGCAAAGGCTTTGCCACACTGCTTACATACATAGGGCTTCTCTCCACTATGAGTTCTTTCATGTGTGTGAAGGTTACCAGATCTAGCAAAGGCTTTGCCACACTGCTTACATTCATAGGGCTTCTCTCCAGTGTGAGTTCTTTCATGTTTGTGAAGGTCACCAGATCCAGCAAAGGCTTTGCCACACTGCTTACATTCATAGGGCTTCTCTCCTGTATGAGTTTGTTCATGTGAGTGAAGGTAAGAGGACTGAGTGAAGGCTTTGCCACACTGCTTAAATTCATAGGGATTCTCTCCAGTATGAGTGTATTTATGCATCCGAAGGTAAAAGGCAGTAGTGTAGGCTTTTCCACATTGTTGACATTCATAGGGCTTCTCTCCAGTGTGTGTTCTTCCATGTCTGTTAAGATGATAGGATGTAGCAAAGGCTTTTCCACATTGTTTGCATTCATAGGGCTTCTCTCCAGTATGTATTCTTCCATGTTTATGAAGCTGACAAGAGGTAGCAAAGGCTTTGCCACACTGCTTACATTCATAGGGCTTCTCTCCAGTGTGAGTTCTTTCATGTTTGTGAAGGTCACCAGATCCAGCAAAGGCTTTGCCACACTGCTTACATTCATAAGGCTTCTCTCCAGTATGAGTTTGTTCATGTGAGTGAAGGTAAGAGGACTGAGTGAAGGCTTTGCCACACTGCTTAAATTCATAGGGATTCTCTCCAGTATGAGTGTATTTATGCATCCGAAGGTAAAAGGCAGTAGTGTAGGCTTTTCCACATTGTTGACATTCATAGGGCTTCTCCCCAGTATGTGTTCTTCCATGTGTGTGAAGGTTACCAGATCTAGCAAAGGCTTTGCCACACTGCTTACATACATAGGGCTTCTCTCCACTATGAGTTCTTTCATGTGTGTGAAGGTTACCAGATCTAGCAAAGGCTTTGCCACACTGCTTACATTCATAGGGCTTCTCTCCAGTGTGTGTTCTTCCATGTCCCTTAAGCTGATGGGATGCAGCAAAGGCTTTTCCACACTGCTTACATTCATAGGGCTTCTCTCCAGTGTGTGTTCTTCCATGTCTGTTAAGATGACAGGATGTAGCAAAGGCTTTTCCACATTGTTTACATTCATAGGGCTTCTCTCCAGTATGTATTCTTCCATGTTTATGAAGCTGACAAGAGGTAGCAAAGGCTTTGCCACACTGCTTACATTCATAGGGTTTCTCTCCAGTGTGAGTTCTTTCATGTTTGTGAAGGTCACCAGATCCAGCAAAGGCTTTGCCACACTGGTTACATTCATAGGGCTTCTCTCCAGTATGTGTTTTCTGATGTATTCTAAGTAAGCTGGGATAAGCAAAGTCTTTCCCACATACCTTACATTTGAAATGTGCATTCCCTGTGTGTGTGATCCTGTGCTTTTGAAGACTTGTGTGTGAAATAAAGGTTCGACCATCTTGTTTACATTCATAGAGTTTCTTTCCAGAATGAGTTTTTTCATGTCTTCTAAATAAAGAGGATAAATGAAAGGCTTTCCCACATACCTCACATTGAAAAGGTTTACCTCCACTGTGTGTTATCATGTGTCTTTGAACACCTGGGAGAGAAGAAGAGGCTTCACCACATTGTTGACATTCATAGGGTTGCCACCCAGTATGAGTTTCTTCATGACTTGGAATGTCATTGGAACAACTGATGACTTTCCCACATACTGAACTTTCATGTGGTCTATCTCCAGTTTGTAACAACATTTGTGTGTGAACACTTTTGAGAGAAACCAGAGATTTCCTATATTGTTTAAATTCACATGGCTTCTCTTCACATTCTTCATGCTTACAGTATTTGTGTCCAGAGTGAGATGTGATGTGCCTATGAAGGAATGAAGGATATATGAAATCTTTTGCACACATAATGAAGTCACATGGATTTACTCTATTAAAATTTTTCTTTGTTTGATTAAGAATTGGAATCGATTTGAAGGTTTCCACTATTCTGTGGGGAAAGTTTTAAGTTTACCATAGGACTTCTTTGAAGACGAAGTGACCAGCACATAATTGATACCTAACTCATTCACAGTTTTCTATTTATTTATAGGTATTTACATTTCTACCAACATCATGTAAAGGCTAGATTTTCTGACTTGTTAAAGTTGCCTGAAAATAAATCGATTGAAAGGAAACAATCCTTTGCAACACAGCTTCTCTATGGCTATTATTCACATAGTCATATTCACATATGCAATTTCATAGTACTTTTTGCATGTCAAATACTTTGAAAAGACTGAATACCTGTCACAGATAAGTACATATTTCTGGTAAAAAATATTATAAGAATAAATACATTTCAAATTATGCATACTTCTTCAGTTGGTTTGCTTTAAAAATTATATGACAGTTCTCAGATTCCCTCACAAATTCCTCTTGTGAGTAGAGTTACCTTAGGTTGCTTCCAGAGTTTTCAATCTGATCTTCAGTGGTCTTGTCTTCCCACTTGTTTCCTAAAATGAGAGAACATAACAATCTTTATGAATATTTAGGAGCTAGAAATGCTTTGCCAAATTGTAGGTGCCATTTATGCTTCAATAATTCATCAACTGATTTCCTTTGCACCTTCTACATAAATGACCAAAATAAACATGAGTTCTCAATTGGATTAATTTTAAAACCATCATTGTTACCTATAGAAGCCAGGTTTCTGAGGACTTCCAGCATCACATCTCTGTAAAGGTTCTTCTGGGAAGCATCCAGAAAAGACCACTCCTCCTTGGTGAAGTTCACAGCCACATCCTCAAAGGTCATTGAGATCTAAAATATCCCACAAATGTATAGTGGAGGCCAGGAAAGATTGACAGCATGAGAAATCTGCACTCAACATGCATGATGTTCACATGATTGCCTGGCCTCCTGATTAATTCCACGATTTGGTCCATCAAATCTTTACTGCACTCAATTTCTTACACCCATTCCAACACTAGAAATTGGCTACTCAGAAGGCAAACATTATAGTGATTTATACCCTTCCTTTGGTGAGTTCACAGGAAGTAAGACAGGCTCCCAGATCACTCCTAACTTCTTTAATGGTTGCACCTCTATTACGTGTCCTAGAAACGTCCTGTGTGGTACAGAGCTAATATAAGCACTTCTGATAGTATGTATCTTTAGAAAAGAAAGGTGATAAGTAGAAAAATGCAGGAATCATGAAACTAAGCATTTGAGAGAGATTCTGCCAACTACAGTGGCTCCCTGTACCTACAAGGTTAATATAGGCAACATGGTATTTACTGATGTCTTGTTTCCTCTGAAAGTCTATTGTTCCATACTTAAAGAAATGCCTAGGGGGCTGGGGATGTGGCTCAAGTGGTAGCGTGCTCGCCTGGGATGCATGCGGCCCGGGTTCGATCCTCAGCACCACATACCAACAAACATGTTGTGTTCGCCGAGAACTAAAAAATAAATATTAAAAAAAGAAGAAATGCCTAGGGCCAGCCCCCACTCCCACCCTCTGGGCATGGGGTCACTAAGGAGATTCCTTCATAGACAACATTTAGACAACATTTCACACAGGTGGTCACAATGTGTTAACTGGAAATTGACCTCATCCTGTGTGATTACACTAAGAACAACTAGAAGTTTGCAGGTGCTTTACTCCAGAACAAATTTAGTCAACTAGCTTACTATTAAATGACCAAAACTAACATGAGTTCTCTATTTGATTAATTTAATTTATTTATTAATAAACACAACAATTTGATAGTTTCTTGTGGTTACAGTCAAAGCAGAATGGGGTAAGTGGAATGATGGCACGTGTCTTAGAAATAACTCAATGAGGACTTGGAAGATGGCGGCGGATGGAGTGCATCACCCCCGTGTACCATGTCACTGTGCGGGTGAATGAGAAGTTAGAACGGCCAAAAGCTATCTTATTAGGAATTTCCAGCAAAATTGGGGTGCACCAAAACCTAGAGGAAGGATTTCCATCGCCCGAGGATCGGTTACTGGGGCTCAACCGCGAGCGATTTGTCCGCACAGAGATTCAAGCTGCTTATTCAGTGACTTGCCCCACTGCTAGACTGCGACGCTCGCCGGGAAACGGCGAGCTAGAAACGCAGAGATATGGCGCTGCTGATTCTGTGGGTGCCTTCTGGCTGTGCCCTCACTGTGCTCAGTGCTGAATTCTGGGTTTGAGACAGGGGAAGGAAGCGGTCCAATCCTCTCCTCCAAACCAGTAAGACCACCAAGGAAGCCAGCGGCCACCATCTTGGAGAGCTGACATCACCATCGCCAGTTTTCGACTGATCACATCTCATTCAGTGATAGAACAGATCTGTGACATTAAAACCATTTTCCATACAACGGGAAAATCACATAAAATCTCTCCCCGGCTTTCCGGGGGTGTGATTAACAGAGGGAATGTGAGTAGAGGTGTGGGGGAAAGGCAAAGGCACCTGACCCCCAACTCCTCCCTCCCACCAGCGGCGAAAACAAAACCTGTTTTGCCAGCTCTAGGAGGAGGGGCTAGCGGAGAAAATCAAAACAATAAGGTGCCGGTTCCCAAAAGCCGCACTCCACATCCAGGAAACTGCAGGCCCAGAGTGTAGTTTCAACTGCCGAGAGGTACCACACGGGGGTAGACCTGGCTGACAGGAGAAGCCAGGGGACTAGAAACCAGGAATTAACCTAAGCTAACAGGTTTTGAGAGACACCAGTGGGGGGAGGAGGGAGCAGCCTAATACGGACTGTTTCCTATAGCTGGAGGACAAAATCTTGGCCCGGAAGGCACAGCACCACCTGCTGGAAGCGAAGAAAATAGAAGCCTAACAGTGTCTTTTTTTCTTTTAATTTTTTTTTAATTTTATTTTTTTCTTTTCTACAATTGTACTATTATTTTTTTAAATGTAATTTCTATTTTACTGTGTTTTATTATTTTTTTATTATCATTTCCTTTTCTTTTCTATTCTTTTTTCTTTCTTTCCTCTCTCCCTCTTTCTTGGTTTGCTTCCTCACTTTTTCCCCATCTTTCCTCTTAAGCACGACCACCCAGATTATGTACAACTTACTAAATGCAAATAGATGAATACTACGAATCAGTCCATAGTCCGACTAAGCCCTTAACTACCCCCAAGTACTCCTGTCTATTCCTTGTTAATATCCGCCTGCATTTGAGCAACCCCCCAAAGAAGCTAACATATACTAACCTCCATACCATCAAAGCGCCCGACCTCATCATAAAATCCTAAGTTCAAACCTCAATTCTATACATGCCATCAAATTCTGTAGGCCTCTAATGAAACTAATGAATTTACCATAAAGCACAATTAAACACAATATCGCTAAACATTGTCTCCCAACACAAAGGAGAGATATTGGAACTATGAAAACCAAAACAAATTTAAAGAAGAAAACAGAAACACAGCAGTGAAACAGAGTTGGAAAGCAATGTGAGCACCATGAAAAAACAAGGGAAAAAAGGATTACAAACAGTGCAGGAAAGCTTAAATTCACAGGAGAACCTAGAGGCTTCAGAAAAATGGACAGAGAAAGAACTCAAGGTACACGTAACTCACATGGAACGGAATCTTAGAGAAGACTTTAGGCAGCAAGTACAAACAATGAAAGTATACTTTGAAAATGAATTAAATAGGCAAATTCAAATGGCAAAGAATGACCTATACCAGGAGATAGAGATTTAAAAAAAAAAAAAATCAAACAGTAATCCTAGAAATGGAGGAAACCATAAACCAAATTAAAAACTCAAATGAGAATATTACAAATAGACTAGATCAAATAGAAGTCAGAGCATCAGATAATGAAGACAAAGTGTATCAACTTGAGAAGAATATAGTCAACACAGAAAGGATGCTAAAAAGTCACCAGCAATCTATCCAAGAAATATGGGATGTTATTAAAAAGAAACAAAAAAAACTTGAGAGTCATCGGGATAGAAGAAGGTATAGAGATTCAAACCAAAGGAATGAACAACCTATTGAATGAAAGAATCCTAGAAAACTTCCCAGATATGAAAGATGGAATGGATTGCCAAATCCTGGAAGCCTACAGGACTCCAAACATACAAAACCCTAATAGACCAACTCCAAGAAACATAATTATGAAGATATCCAACATACAGAACAAAAAGACAATATTAAAAGCTACAAGAGAAAGAAGGCAGATTACATTCAGGGGTAAACCAATTAGGTTAACAGCTGATTTTTCATCACAGACGAAGAAAGCAAGAAGATCCTGGAACAACGTATTTCAAACACTGAAAAATAATGGATTCCAACCAAGAATACTGTATCCAGCAAAATTAAGCTTCAGATTTGACAATGAAATTAAAATATTTCATGATAAACAAAACTTAAAAGAATTCGCAGCCAAAAAACCAGCACTGCAAGGCATTCTGAGCAAAACAGCACCCAAAACTAACATTGGGAGGTAATCCAGTAAAGAGAAGGACAAAAAATATAACCAAAAAGGAAAAACGAGCCATATTAAAATAAATAAATAAATAAATAAATAAATAAACATGTCTGGAAGTACAAACAATATATCAATAGTAACCTTAAACGTTAATGGCTTAAATTCACCAATCAAGAGACAAAGGCTAGTACACTGGATTAAAAAAAAAATGAATCCAACAATATGCTGCCTTCAGGAGACTCATATGATAGGAAAAGACATACACATGTTGAAAAAGAAAGGCTGGGAAAAATCATACCACTCACATGGTCCTTGGAAGCAAGCAGGAGTGGCCATACTCATATCGAATAAAATCAACTTCAAACCTAACTTAATCAAAAGGGATAAAGAAGGCCACTATATATATACTGTTATAAGGAACCATCCACCAACAAGACATAACAATTATCAATATGTATGCACCAAACAATGGTGCTGCAACATTCATAAAACAAGCTCTCCTCAAGTTCAAGAGTCAAATAGACCACAACACAATAATTATCGGTGACTTCAATGCACCGCTCTCTCCATTGGACAGATCCACCAGACAAAAGCTGAATAGAGAAACTATAGAACTCAATAAAACAATTAATAACCTAGACTTAACCAAAATATATAGACTATATCAACCATCATCAAATGGATACACGTTCTTCTCAGTAGCACATGGATCCTTCTCAAAGGTAGACCATATATTATGCCATAGGGCAACTCTTAGTAAATATAAAAGGGTGGAGATAATACCATGCATCTTATCTGATCATAATGGAATGAAACTGGAAATCAATGATAAAAGAAGGAAGGAAAAATCCTGCATCACCTGGAAAATGAACAATATGTTACTGAATGATCAATGGGTTACAGAAGACATAAAGGAGGAAATAAAAAAAAATTCTTATAGATAAATGAAAATACAGACACAACATACCGGAATCTATGGGACACAATGAAAGCAGTTTTAAGAGGGAAATTCATTGCCTGGAGGACATTCCTCAAAAAAAGAAAAAAAAAAAACACAGATAAATGAACTCACACTTCATCTCAAAACCCTAGAAAAAGAAGAGCAAAACAACAGCAAATGTAGCAGAAGACAAGAAATAATTAAAATCAGAACGGAAATCAACGAAATTGAAACAAAAAAAAACATTGAAAAAATTGATAAAACTAAAAGTTGGTTCTTCGAAAAAATAAATAAAATTGACAGACCCTTAGCCATGCTAACAAAGAGAAGAAGAGAGAGAACTCAAATTACCAACATATGGGATGAAAAAGGCAATATCACAAAAGATACTACAGAAATACAGAAGATAATTAGAAATTATTTTGAAACCCTATATTCCAATAAAATAGAAGATAGTGAAGATATCAATAAATTTCTTAAGTCATATGACTTGCCCAGATTGAGTCAGGAAGATACACACAATTTAAAAAGACCAATGACAAAGGAGGAAATAGAAGAAGCCATCAAAAGACTACCAACCAAGAAAAGCCCTGGAACAGATGGATATACAGCAGAGTTTTACAAAACCTTCAAAGAAGAATTAATACCAATACTTTTCAAGTTATTTAAAGAAACAGAAAAAGAAGGAGATCTTCCAAATTCATTGTATGAGACCAACATCACCCTGATACCAAAACCAGACAAAGATACTTCAAAGAAAAAAAACTACAGACCAATATCTCTAATGAACATAGATGCAAAAATCCTCAATAAAATCCTGGCAAATTGAATACAAAAGCATATCAAAAAAATTGTGCACCATGATCAAGTAGGATTCATCCCTGGGATGCAAGGCTGGGTAAATATACGGAAATCAATAAATGTCATTCACCACATCAATAGACTTAAAGAACCACATGATCATCGATAGATGCAGAAAAAGCATTCGACAAAGTACAACAACACTTTATGTTCAAAATACTAGAAAAACTAGGAATAACAGGATCTTACCTCAACATCGTAAAAGCTATATATGCTAAACCTCAGGCTAGCATTATTCTGAATGGAGAAAAACCGAAGGCATTTCCTCTAAAATCTGGAACAAGACAGGGATGCCCTCTATCACCACTTCTATTCAATATAGTTCTCAAAACACTGGCCAGAGCAATTAGACGAAAGAAATTAAAGGCATAAAAATAGGAAAAGAAGAACTTAAATTATCACTATTTGTGGATGATATGATAATATATCTAACAGACCCAACAGGGTCTACAGAGAAACTACTAGAGTTAATAAATGAATTCAGCAAAGTGGCAAGATATAAAATCAACACGCATAAATCAAAGGCATTCCTGTATATCAGTGCCAAATCTTCTGAAATGTAAATGAGGACAACCACCCCATTCACAATATCCTCAAAAAAAAAATAAAATACTTGGGAATCAACCTAACAAAAGAGGTGAAAGATTTATACAATGAATACTACAGAACCCTAAAGAGAGAAATAGAAGAAGACCTTAGAAGATGGAAAAATATACCCTGTTCATGAATATGAAGAACTAACATCATCAACATGAAAATATTACCCAAAGTTCTCTATAGGTTCAATGCAATGCAAATCAAAATCCTAAGGGCATTTCTTGTAGAAATAGATAAAGCAATTATGAAATTCATATGGAAAAACAAAAGACCCAGAATAGCAAAAGCAATTCTAAACAGGAAGTGTGAGTCAGGCAATATAGCAATACCAGAGTTCGAACTATACTACAGAGCAATAGTAACAAAACCAGCATGGTACTGGTACCAAAAAAGGCGGGTGGATGAATGGTACAGAATAGAGGACACAGAGACCAGTCCACAAAATTACATCTATCTTATATTTGATAAAGGGGCTAAAAGCATGCAATGGAGGAAAGATAGCATCTTCAACAAATGGTGCTGGGAAACGCAAAAAAATTAACAATAATAAAACAAATGAGGGCTGGGGATGTGACTCAAGTGGTAGCACGCTCGCCTGGCATGCGTGCGGCCCGGGTTCGATCCTCAGCACCACATACAAAACAAAAATGTTGTGACCGCCGAGAACTAAAATAAATAAATATTAAAACTCTTCTCTCTCTCTCTCTCTCTCTCTCTCTCATCTCTTAAAAAAAAATAACCCAATCAACAAATGGGTCAAAGACCTGAACAGACACTTCTCAGAGGAGGACATACAATCAATCAACAAATACATGAAAAAATGCTCACCATCTCTAGCAGTCAGAGAAATGCAAATCAAAACCACCCTAAGATACCATCTCACTCCAGTAAGATTGCCAGCCATTATGAAGTCAAACAACAATAAGTGCTGGCAAGGATGTGGGGAAAGGGGTACTCTTATACATTGCTGGTGGGACTGCAAATTGGTGCACCCAATTTGGAAAGCAGTATGGAGATTCCTGGGAAAGCTGGGAATAGAACCACCATTTGACCCTGCTATTGCCCTTCTCGGACTATTCCCTGAAGACCTTAAAAGAGCGTACTACAGGGATACTGCCACATCGATGTTCATAGCAGCACAATTCACAATAGCTAGACTTTGGAACCAACCCAGATGCCCTTCAATAGATGAATGGATAAAAAAAAATGTGGCACTTATACACAATGGAGTATTACGCAGCACTAAAAAATGACAAAATCATGGAATTTGCAGGGAAATGGATGGCATTAGAGCAGATTATGCTAAGTGAAGCTAGCCAATCCCTAAAAAACAAATGCCAAATGCCTTCTTTGATATAAAGAGACATAAAGAGAGTAACTAAGAACAGAGCAAGGAGGAAGAGCAGGAGGAAAAGACTAACATTAAACAGAGACATGAGAAGGGAGGGAAAGGGAGAGAAAAGGGAAACTGCATGGAAATGGAAGGAGCCCCCAATTGTTATACAAAATTACATATAAGATGTTGTGAGTGGAATGGGAAAAAAAAACAAGAAGAGAAATGAATTGTAGTAGATGGGGTAGAGAGAGAAGATGGGAAAGGATGGGAGGGGGGAATAGTAGAGGATAGGAAAGGTAGCAGAATACAGCAGTCACTAATATGGCATCATGTAAAAATGTGGATGTGTAACCGATGTGATTCTGCAATCTGTAATTGGGATAAAAATGGGAGTTCATAACCCACTTGAATCTAATGTATGAAATACGATATGTCAAGAGCTTTGCAAGGTTTTGAACAACCAATAAAAAAATGAAAAAAAAAAGAAAGAAAGAACTCAATGACCTAAAAATGTCACCATGGGCTGGAGATGGGGCTCAAGCGATAGCGTGCTCACCTGGCATGTGTGCAGCCCAGGTTCGATCCTCAGCACCACATACAAACAAAGATATTGTGTCTGCCGAATACTAAAAAATAAATATTAAAAAAATTCTCTTCTCTCTTTCTCTCTTAAAAAAAAAAGAAAGAAAGAAAGAAAGAAAAAACAAAAATGTCACCTTCTCCAAACAACAGCCTTACAAAGTTTTATAACTCTGAAAACAATCTTCTGAATAAACAGCAGGCACTACTTTTCTAAGTCTCACAGCAACAATGAATGTCCAATGATTGTCAAACTCTTCTTAACAGCAGCTGGTTCACTACCATAATATACAGTCATGAGACACATACCAATGTTCTGTTCAAGGACATTTTGATCAAGGTTGGGCCACATATGCAATGATTGTCTGTTGTGAAAGAGATTCATCGTGCCTGTAGCAATGGTGGTGCAAACAAACCTAAGGCAGAAGCTTTTCCAGAGTGTGGTAAAGCAACAAGTTTGTAGCCCAGAATTCTGAACTATCCCACACAGTCTGCGTGTGAAAGAGGCCACCATTCACATCTGTAAGCATGCTATGATGTCTGCACAGTGATGGAACAGACAAAGAAAATGTCCCTGCCACTTACACAGAAGCATACTCAAGGACTGAAACCATACAGAACCACCCAAAACAATGAAGAATCCACAATTACACTCAGAGACATCAGCCCAACTCTGTCAGGACAATGATGCAGACAGGAGGGCTTCATGGACCTTCAACCAAATGGGAAGCACACTGAGGTCTCAGGGTCACAGCAACACTCCACAGGACATAAACCACACCCCTACAAGTGCACCACCAGTGAAATCCCATGTATGCTCAAAGAACATGAGAGCTAAAGCAGAAATCAGATCAGAAGAAACTGAACAGCCTCCAGGGAAGGGGACATGAAACACAGGGCTCTGAACAGACACAGGACAAAGAGGTGACTCAAGAGAAAAGGTGACCATTTTGAAAGAAAAAAATGTAAAAGTCCATCATAGGAAATTCATAGAGAACACCAGAGGTGGTGCTGAATGGGTATCTAAGTCATCCAACACACATTTCAGAAAAGAAGAGCTAAAAGCAACCAATGAAACTGCCGCTTAAGAAAACCAGAGAAAGAAGAGCAAGGTAAACCTTATAAATTAACCACAGGTAGGTTGCCGCAGTCTGGCTGGGCACAATTCAGAAGCCACTTGTCAAAGGAAACAAACTTCATTTCTAGAACCACACATGCCAAACAAAAAAGCTCCTCAGGAAAAACCTTCAGAGCCCAACTGCCACCACCAGCTTCCCACAAGCCTCTCAACCTCCCCCACTCCTCCTGCTCTTGAGGCCGATTGGCTGGGTCGTGTGGGTGGAGCCAAAAAAGTCCCCCAATGAGCAGCTCTGTAGTCTGAAAGGGCAGGGAAACAGCCCAATGAGCATCACCGCAGAGGAGCCAATCAGCTAGAAGTTGCTGGGGCCGCTGTGAGCCAATCATCAGCTGGCAGTCTGAAAGTTTGCTGGGGCCCCTTCGGCTGTGGCTCTCAACAGTAGGTAACAGAGAAAGTGTTGATGAAACCACAATCAGGAAATCCGCAGTCTGCAAAATCAAGTTCTTCATGAACATCAGCATCACTGATTAACTGACAAAAGGCTAAGAATACAGAGGACAGGGACTGGGGTTGTGGCTCAGTGGAAGAGTGCTTGCCTAGTGCTTGGGAGAAACTGGGTTCAATCCTCACTGCCACATAAAAAGAAAGAAATAAAAAGTGTAAAATATACAATATTATTAAAGAAAAAAAACAACGAGGACTGAAAACCTACTAACAGATTTAAAAGTGTCATCGTCAACAATGCATTGGGACTTCAGATTATCATAAATGTGCTTGACACAAATTAGACAACTTACAGAAACTGGACCATTTCTTTGAGAGAGACAATCTCCTACAACTTACACACAAGGGGAAATACACAAAACAGATGAGCCCATGGCTGCTGAGAAAAACAGACTCAATAACTAATTACTTCCTAAAAAGGCAAGGCAAGGCTCTGACATCTCAAACAGGCTTCCATGAGACACATAAGAACTGCCACCAGTTTTCTACGTTTTTTCCAAAACATAAAAGCTGAGTTAACACCTCCTAAGTCTTCCTGAGGCATAAGTTACCATATTATCCAAATTAAATAGATGAAGAAAAGTATTAAATAGAAAAGACGACTATGAATGATGCTCATAATCATAAATGCAAAATTTAATCATAAATGCAAAAAACTGTACAATTAAGTCATCACACTCCAGGTGTCTACGCAAATGATGTGAAAATTATGGGCACAGGAACCCTCACTGCAGTGACTACAGCAGCCATATCCAGAACTGCCCAAAGCTAGATGCAAGGAAGATGCACCTTTCAATACTGAATGGACAAGCTGAAGTTAAACCACACCAAAGAGCATCACTCAGAAAATGAGCTCTGCAGCCTGGAAAGACAGCACCCTTAAAGGCAGACTGGTAAGTGAGAGAAGCCAGTTTGAAATGGCCAAGTGCAGCAAGATTCCAAGTCAAGAACATTCTGAAAAAGACAACATTATAGATGCAATAGCAGAACTGATGGGTGCCAGGGACTTAGGGAGCAGAGAGGGAGGAAGGAATGAGGAGGAGTGATGAACAGGTGGAACATTGGATTCCCAGAGCAGTGAAACTCTTCTGTATGACATTATCTTGTATATGATGTGACACACACAATCACATCAGAAGGAAGAGGAACCCTAAAGTAAAGGATGAACTTTGGCTTATCCTAAATGTTGCTTCATCCATTCTCTTTATCAAATGTTCAACACTGGTTTAGTAACTAACAAACACCCTACACCAATGCAATATGTTGAAAACAGTGGAGACTATCAGCTGGAGAGAAGGCGTATTTGATACTATGAGTAATGGCACATTTAATTGTCACCTTGATTGGATTAAAGGATGCCGATGATTAATGAGCTTCTGTATGTGTCCATGAGGGTGTGTCTACAAATGATGGGCATATGGGATAGTGAGCCAAACTGGAGAACCTCTTTAAGCTAGGCAGCACCATCCAATAGGACGGTGTCTTGGGTGGAACAAAATTCTTCACTCTCCCAAAGTGGACTCTGCCAGTGATTCTCTAGTGAGTTTCCAGAATCTTTGGTCTGGACTAGGGCAGCACCATTGATCCCCCTTGTTCTGAGGCTTCAGCCTCTGGGACTCTGCAGCTACTACTTCTCAAGCTCTCCAGCCTGCAGATGGCCACTGTGGACATCCACCTTCGGGTCAAGTAGGCCAATCTAATGAATCCCCTTTGATAATCATACTTCCTCTTGATACTTTTCCTCTAGAGAACACTGACTAAACCTATGTAAGCCTAAAATTGCTCATAAAAACAAAGTTTATCTAATAAAGAAGTAAATAAACTACCAAGCCATGAAGTTTTAAAAATGTATACATAAGAAACAATATGATATGCTAAATAACTTTTTCATAATAATGCAAAAAATGAAGCAAAGAGGAAGAGTCATAGTTACAAATTTCAAAAGTATGAACAAAAGCAAGAAAACTGATTTTCAATACTATTTTCATCTGGAAAGAAATTGGATGATAAGTCTTCAAAACTCATTCCAACTGCTGGTGTAGTGGTGTGCACCTGTAATTTCAGCCACTAGGGAGGTCAAGGCAGGGAAATGGCAAAAGTTTGAGGCCTGTCTCAGCAACATAGTAAGACACTCAGAAATTTAGTGAGACTGGTCTTCATTAAAAATAAAAAGAGGGTCTGGGACTGTAGCTGAGTGACAGACCACTTGCTAACATGTGTGAGGCACTGGGTATGATCCTCAGCATCACAGAAAAATAAATAAAATAAAGGTATTCTATCCATCTACAACTATACAAAATTAAAAAAAAAAGAAAAATCAATAAATAAATAAGAAGGGCTGAGGATGTGCTCAGTGGTCAAGTGCCTGTAGGTTTATTCCCCAGTAAAACACCTGCCCACCTCCAGAACGTTGCTCAGAAATTGAAATTCATTTCTGGGAGATAACTAAGCATGAGCAAGTCCATGGCATCAATTCCCAGCACTCAATAAGTAAGCAAATAAATAAACAACAGTCTACAATACTAATTCTCTTGGGCTGGAGAGTGGTGCTTGGTAAAATACATGTAATAAGAGATAAAAATGCTTATAATACAAAAGGTACACAATTAGAGGCATAAAAACACAACAATATCAGTGGAAAGACACCACACTTTCTCACAAAGAAGATTGAATGTTCCCATGATCTAAACTCTCTGAAAAAACACTGAGTGTTTCAGTAAATTCTGTGAAATTTTTAGGGCATTGTTTACTGTATTTTGGAGGTAAACTTAAGAAAAACTACATCTAAAAATGGAAATAGTTGGGTTGGGATTCTGGCTCAGCAGTAGAGTACTTGCCTAGCACATGAGAGGCCCTAGGTTTGATCCTCAGCACCACATAAAAATAAATAAATAGATATTGTGTCCAACTACAGCCACAACAAAAAATACTCTTCAAAAAATTGGAAAAGTAAACTGTATCTAAGACCAGCCAAAATGTTGTACAAGACAGAGAGAATAGAGAGAGCATTTATGTTACTCCCAAGTTTCATAAGATAAAAGGCTAGCTCCCAAAGTGGTGGCCCTATGAGGAGGCAGTTGGGAGGGAACAGGAATTAGGTGACATGGTGAGGGGATCAGCACCCTTATTTAGACACATGGATCTCTCTTTTGCAGAAAACAGGTGTCATTTACTCTTTCACTGATATTCAGTGATTAAATGATTACAGTTGGGTATTCAAGGTATTTTCAAAATTGTCCTTAAAATTTACAATGAGACAGGTGTGATGGTGCATACCTGTAACCCCAGCGGTTCAGGAGTCTGAGGCCCTAGAAGATGTAGCAAGACTCTGTCTCAAAACAAAGAATGTAAAAGGGGCTGGTGGTTAAGCACCTCTGTGTTCCATTCCTGATAACAAAAAACCACACAGTTAGCATGAACCTGCCAAATTCAGACAACAATGGCGAAAAACTGTCGTCCTCTGTCAAATTCATCACCTTGTGAAGGACAGATACAAGTTTCATGAAATCACATTCATAAATTTATCCACCACTATTTTTGTAAAATTGGACTCAAATTCTGCAGCAATAATGCAAGACAGAGTTTCTCTGTATCTTATGTGGTATTTTGGAATCGAGGGTTGGATTTCAATTTGAAACCACTGAAAAGACAAATCTGAATCTTACAAACTTTCTACACATGCTCAGGGGTAGCAAAAGGTAAATTAGGCAATTAGATGTTTTCTTTTTCTTTATTTCTTTTTTGTTTGATGCCCCCGAGATTAAACCCAGAGATATTACTACTGAGCCCCATCCCCAGTCATTTTTATATTTTATTTTGAGACGCAGTCTCACCAGGTTGCATAAGGCCTCGCTAAGTTGCTAAGGCTGTCCTCAAATTTGCAACACTCCTGTCTCAGCCTCTGGAGCAGGAAGGATCACAGGTGTGCACCACTGTACCTGGCTGTAAGCAGGGATTTTTAACAACAACAACCAAAAAAAAGGTGGATTTTAATCCGCCTCTCTCTTGCCATTTTACTAATAAATGGCTCTGAATAAATAAACCTGGGCCTCAGATAAGTGAGCACATCATTTCAAAGTGATACACAGAAAGCTTTGGTGCTGAGGGAGCACAGATGTGTCAGGCTCAAGGGGCAGGGAAGGTCCCTGACAGCTGGGACATGCTTCCTCCTGGTCTTGCTCATGGAAAGCATCCAGGATCACCCTCCCAGGCACCTGGACCATGACTCCAGTCTATAAGGCTTTTCAGGTTTGCACAGCTCTGCACTGGGGTGGGTGGTTTTTATATTCTGGGAGAGGTTTTGCTCCTTCACACTGTGAGAGACTAAAAGGGCAGGAGTCACTGCTCACCTGGCCCCTCAGCACCAGCATCCACAGGCTGACTGTCCACCTGTCTCCAAGAAATGGGAACAGAGCTTCGGGAAAACTAGGTCCCAAGGAAGTAGCTGTTTAGATGAGGCCTTTTCCAGGAGATTCCTCAGCCCAGGGCCCCTAGCAGCTTCCCTGAGAGGCTGTACCCCACACCTCAGGCTGTCCTCTGGGAGCAGCTGACCCAGGGCCTGAAATTCTGTTCACCCTGCAAGGCACAGGGCAGCTGTGGGCACTTTGTGGCAGCTCCAGGAGAGGACAGTGGCTGAGGACATGGGACTCTGTGAGGTGTCCAAAGGGAACCTCTGTCCAAGAAATTTGATATGGTGTCTACATCTAAAAAAGATAAAAGAAAAAGCACAAGATTTTTACAGCTGTGAACTCAAGTTCTCTATACAGTTGCATCTACATCAAAGAACCTTCAGAGTACTTGACTTTGGCTAACTAGACTACCATGAGGGTGGAAAGGCAGGGTTCTGTATGGAGAGCAAACATTATCTCGGGCTATCTTAAGCCCTTTAATAGTCAATCATCTTAATTTCTGTATCAGACCACAATCTCAAAACTTCTCAGAATATATCACTAATCGGACCAGATGTCTCCAAAATCCATCAAAGCTCAGAATGCAATGACAGACATACAGAAGAATTTTTTTTTATTTTTTTTTTCTGTACCCCACCAATCTGATGTTTCTACCAATGCAGTGATACACAGTTTCTTTTATAAAAGTTCATGGAGGCCAGGCACAGTGGCACACAACTGTAATCCCAGCAGCTTGAGAGGTTAAGATGAGAGGATTGCTAAATTCAAAGCCAGATTCAGCAACTTAGTGAGACCATTATGAACTTAGTGACATGATGTCTGAAAATACATTATAAAAAGGACTTGGAATGTGGATCAGTGTTTATGTGCCCCTGGGTTCAATCCCTGGTATATTTAAGAAAGAAAGAAAGAAAGAAAGAAAGAAAGAAAGAAAGAAAGAAAGAAAGAAAGAAAGAAAGAAAGAAAGAAAGGAAGGAAGGAAGGAAGGAAAGAAGGAAGGAAAGAAGAAAGAAGTGATGTAATCTCTTCCAAGCAGGGTCACACACATCATTCAGGGTAACTTGAATAAATGTTTCTTAGTATGATAATTAATATTTGGGTTAAAATGAACTATTTTCTGTAGCTGGGGTTGTCGATGCCTTTAAACCCAACAGATTGGGAAGCTGAGGCAGGAGGATCACAACTTTCAGGCCACGCTGGGCACCATAGCCAGATCCTTTCTGAAAATCATACTGAAAAAAGCTAGGGATGAAGGACAGTCAATGAATCAGACATTATGGTAGTGGCATCCCCTTTTTTCACAGAAAATTGTAACTGGGTTTCTCCAGAAATCTTCACCATGGCTAATTTTAGGACTGTCAACAAAAGAGTGTCCACAAAAAAGTTCAGTGTAGATAAACTTCCTATTTTTGTGTTGCCCTATTTTACTGGGCTGCTAGTCTGGAAGAAATCAGCACTCCTGGGCTGGGGATGTGGCTCAAGCAGTAGCGCGCTCTCCTGGCATGCGTGCGGCCCGGGTTTGATCCTCAGCACCACATACAAACAAAGATGTTGTGTCTGCCGAGAATTAAAAAATAAATATTAAAAAAATCTCTCTCTCTCTCTCTCTAAAACAAAAATTAAAAAAAAAAAAAAGAAATCATCACTCCAGGTGCTGGACTTTCCCTTACTAGTTTTTTACACACTTGTTTCCACTATAGTAGTTTGTAGAAATGTGCAAACAAGGCCTCTGGCCTTGAGCTGGGATTCACAGACAAGTCACCTACTGGGCTCCATGGTAACAGCTGGTGGGGGAGGAAAGAAAGGGGAGAAGAAGCTCTCCCCTCCTCAGGTGCTCTCCTTGAAGGGTTAACTTGGCCAGAACAGAGAAAGAAAAACCTGCTTTTATGTGTGTGATGTGACAAATTGACTATGGTGACTCCATTTTGTGAACTCAGCCATGACACTCAAAAAGCTCATGACTGGGGCAGTTTGGATTCTTTTGTTCATGAAAATTCCCCAAGAACACAGAATGATCTATGGGGCCAACTGGAGACTAACTGACCACAACTTTCAGGCTTGCTTATGTTGCCTGAACCCCCAAAGTTCCCTTTTGTGGTTTTTGTGCTTAAAAAAGGAGCCAACTGAAGGCAGGGGCACCACTCTGACCATCTCATTCTTTCAAGAGCAGAGTGTCTGACACTGGCCAGCAATAAAGGCTTAACTGGAATGAGACTGTGTGGTCTGAGAGTTATTTGGGGGTCCCGGTATTACAATGTGAACTTCTGAGCCCCTCCCCTTACATGCTGGGTATAAAATTCTGAAACCACCTGAACTCAGGGTTCAGGGGATGGATGGATTGATTACAGCAAAACAGTGCCCTCTGAGATGGGCTGCAGCCAGATAAAACTGTTTCCAGCTACCTTCAGTGCCTTGCCTCCTTCATCCCTACATCATTATTACCCTGTGTGCTTACCTAACTACAGGACTGGTGTGACTCTACATCATGGACTCTCAGAAAATGTAGAACTTATACTCTATTGATGTAGCCCAGAATTCCATATCCCTGGGATCTATAAACAACCCCCTTATTCCCTTTAAAGCAGTTATTTTGACCAAACACAAGGAAGTGTTAAGTGATCATTCTTTCCCCTCAAGGATAATATTCACAAATAGAAAAAAATGCTTTCAAAAGTGTTCTTCTTGCCAGGGACATTGGCACAGGCCTGTAACCCCAGTTAAGCGGGAGGCTGAAGCAGGAGGATCACAAATTGGAGGACAGCCCAGATTCCAACACAAGGGGAAGGGAGGAAGGGAGGGGAGAAGGGAGGGGGGAAGGGAGATTGATCGATTCTTTCCAATATTTCACTAAGCGATAATGACAAATAGCAGACGGTGTCTATTTGAAATGAGTGGGAAGAAGGAATGTCTGGCTGAGCTGTGAGGTGGAGGGAAGGTGGCCTTTTTGAAGGCAGGAGGCGCCTGCAATTTGGAGGACCTCCACTGGGTGGAGCTCCACTGAAAAAAGGAAGGTGCATTTATGGTCCTGCTTCCTACACGTTGGGAAAAGTGAGTGCGGGCCACCGGTAGGGATCAAAGGGGACACCTGGGACCTGAGCCTCCCTTCCAAACCCAGGGAACCAGGGGATAGGGCCCAGGGATACCCGACAGCGGCAACTCCACGCGCCACTCAGTACCTCACCCGCGCACCGGGCCCCAAGGCAGGTGCTGACCGCCTACCTTCAGCGAACTCACCATTTTTGGCTTCTCTGGTAACCTGGCGTCCTCTGGAGGAACCTCCGGGCACCCGAGATCCCCAGGAACACGGGCAGCGCAGTCACCTGGGTCCCTGGAGCAGAGAATACGGGGCCAGGAGCAGGAGTAGCCCTGTCAGTGAGGAAGAAAACCCGCCGAAGGTTCGGAAGCCCACCCTTCCCCTCCCTCTGCGCACTGATTGGACAGTTCCCCCCAGCGACCCGGATGGATGGCCTCCAGGCCCGCCTCTGAATCGTGACTGACGGCTAACATCAGCCAATCACTGGCTGAAATTGGGTAGAGTGACAGATTCTTGGCCCCAGCCCTTTTCAGGACGAGCTTCCCAGCTGTGCTGGGAATGAATCCAGGTGGGAAGCCTTGGCTTAGCCTCTTCGACAGAGGTGACACCTGCCGCTGAGCTAGGCTTCAGCCATAGAGTGCTTTCCGAGCATGGCGAGGCCCTGGGTTTAACCTCAACACAAAAACAAAGCACAGCTTCTCCAGGAGGCAGAGGCTGGAGGAGCCCAAGGTCAGGTCTGCATCTGCAAACAGTGAGACCCTGTCTTAAAATAAAATGAAAAGGGTGGGAATGGAGCTCAGAGGACAGGGTCAAGCCCCTTTGGCTTTATTCCCCAGTACCTTAAAAAAGAAAGAACGATATTTTATTATATATTATATATAATATATATTTTATATATTTTTGTATATATAAAATATATATAATATATTATATATTTTCTATAAAATATGTATTTTATATAATATAGTCTATGTATATAAAATATATATTTTATATATAAAATATGTATTTTATATAATATATTCTATATATAAAATATATATTTTATATATTAAATATGTATTTTATATAATATATTCTATATATAAAATATATACTTTATATAATATATTTTATATATAAAACATATACTTTATGTAATATATTTTATATATAAAATATATATTTATATATATATATATAAATACATATTTTTATATACTTAAAATATATATTATATATAAAATATATATTTTTACATATATAAATATATATTTATATATATAAAAATATATATATATATATTTCTCACACCAAGTACATCTAATCAGAATATTATATATAATATATATTATATATAATATATTATATATATAATATATATGTAAAATGTAAATATATTTTTCCCCCAGCTGATGCGACCTCAAGTGACTTAGAAAGACACAGTCTCCAAATTTTTGAAACACTTTTTAAAGATATCATATATATGACCCATATATAATATCTAAAAATGAAAACAATTTGAAAACTATTCAGTAATTCTCCTCACCTCCTGGCCTCTCTTGCTTTGAGGAGGCTCCTGATCTATGAAAGGAAGCAACTGGGGTTGGCTCTGATGCCCAAGGCTCCCTCCCCAGCAGAAAGGGTGGGGGAGGAAGGAAGGCGATCCTCTAGGGCAGCAATGTGCTGTGGAAATAAAATGGGTGCTTTGGGCTTAGTGTCGATGTTCTACTTCGACTGTTAGGAAGTCTTCTGCAGAGACGTGACTCTGTCAACCGCACAGGTCTGGTCAGGTGTTCACCCAAAACCAAACAGAAAAGGTTATGATTCAAAGCAGGAAAGAAACTTTGACCAGTGCAGTTACACCAGAAAGACAAGGAAACCCTGTCCTTACCCTGTCTTCAGATGCTGACAAGGATTTTGAGGTTTTGTAGAATGGGTAATCATAGGCATGTATGGATAGGGGAAATCGTATCTAGATTTAGTATTATCTGTAGGATTTAAGCTTCAGGCATCTGTGGTCTTATAACTTGTCTATGAGCTCACACTCACTTGCCCCCTGGATGCATGTCACTCTATTGCAAAGACTGACCTCACTTTGTCAGGAGGAAGTCCCCCTCCAGTGTATTCTTTCCATGTCAAGGTTTTCAAGAAAAGCCACAAGCCCTAGGAAGCAACATAACCCCAGTAGCTGACCCAGCACTCTCAGCATCCTGGGTTTCAACTGATAGTCCAACCAGAAAGAAACCAAATCCCTGCTTCACTGGGCCCATTAACTCTGCATATAAACCATAAAAAAATTGCCACTTGGGGCTAATACTGCCTGTCATGTCTATCCCCCTCTTGGAAATTAAGTACAACTTTATTCTCTACTCTTAAGTTGGGCTTTGTGAAGTCTTTCACATCCTGCTCACTGGCCCAAGTTCATTCTACCTAACAATATTGTCCAAGGCCAAGGGGGCTATTGGGTAAAAAGTCATATTTCCACAGGTGTGGAAAAGTGGACACATAGCTGCCCAGGGCTGAGAATTGAATTCCAGGTGCCTTTATTGTCCCCCATTGTGGTGAGCCATTTTGCTGCGCTGCCTTGTGTGGGTGTGGCTTAGTTCTTGGACAATGACTCAGTTCTTTGTGGTCGGCCAGTTCCGGAGCGAGCCGATATGATAATGTGCTGAGTGTTCTAAGAACCAGTAAAAACTGGTAAGAACCAGTTGACCTGTACTTCCTGGCTCTGGGCGTCAGTGCTGAATTCCTTGCCTTATTGGCTGCTGCTGTGTTGCTATGCGCTTTTGTCCAATCACATGAGACTTAGGCCGCGGCTCTAGTATATTAGGGGTGGTCTTTTCGGGCTCAGGGTCCTTTCTCTCAATGAACCATAATGGAAGCTCCCAATAAAGCGTGCTAAAGAAGAATCCTGTTTGTTGTCGTCATTCCTGCCGGCGGGTAGACGCGACACCCCATGGTAGAGATTGAATTGTGGGCAGGGGCACTTTGCCACTGAGCATCCCTTTTATTGTGATTCAAAGAAGGTAGGTGTGAGCATAACTGTAATGGGCCTGAGAGAATAACTCCAGATGGTGACTCCAACCTACTGTCAATCCAATGAAGAAGTTGACAAATCAGAGGGTGAGACCAAGCATAGTTGTTCATGCCTGTAATCCCAGAGGCTCAGGAGGCCGAGACATGAGGATTGCTAGTTCGAATCTAGCCATCAGCAAAAATGAGGTGCTAAGCAACTCAATGAAAGCCTGACTCCAAATAAAATACCAAACATGGCTGGGTATGAGAATATAGTATTTTGCATTAAATGTACAATTGAGATGTAAGAAAGGCAACCTGAGGGCAAGGAAAGCAAAATGGAGAGTCACGTGTACAGCCCCAGACTGTGGATGTGGCAGATCCCGAGTCCGTGCACCTGAACCACCCTGGACACACAGGAGGTCGGGGAGGGGTCACCCTGACCAAGAGAGAAAGAAACAGTGTTAATTCAGGTAAAGTCAAAAGTGTCTAGGTCCAAGATGCACTCAATACAAGAAGACTTTCCTGGCACAAAAGGACAAAGGGAGTTGGGGACAACTAAGGGTGTATTGCTTTATATACAAATATGTGGGGGTTTTGATACCAGGGATTTGACTGAGTGCTGCCTAACCACTGAGCCAAACTTCCAGCTCTTTTTTACTTTCACACAGGGTCTGGCTAAGTGGCTTAGGGCCTCCCTAAGCTGCAGAAGCTGGCTTCCAACTTGCAGTTTTCCTGCATTAACCTCCCAAACCACTGGGATTTCAGGCATGTGCCACTGTGCCCTGCAGCAAGCTTCTTTAAACAGCCCAGTGGGACACAGTGAAACCCAGGTGAAGATCTGAAAGATGGTGCACCCCATAGTACTTTGCCAAAGAGGAACTGGGGTGGGAAGTGGGCACCCTTGTGAACCAGAGGATAGAATGCTGACTGCAACTTGCCTGCTCACCCAGATATTCCATCCTGAAAGACTGTCAGCAAAAGCTGTGCTTTTTCTGTACCTGTGTCTCTTAGTCTTTTAGGGGACACACGCAAGAATGGTGGGAACAGACGGTTAAGACAATAATCCTGTAAAATGGGCCCACCGTGCTGACCTGCACATGCATTCTTTTCCAAACAGCAATTTACCTGCAACTCTGCCTGGCCCAAGTGGACAGGAGATGTCACATTCCTCAGCCAACTACCTGTGATCTGCATGAGAAATGCAGGCAAGAAACCCCCTAAGAGAAACCTAAGTGACTATGCAGGGACAGACTTTGTGACTCTTTCCACAGACCAGATTTTGGAAGAAAGGATAATTCTTTGGATAAGGATCCAATTAGAATGGCTCAGCGTGGGCCAAGGTGACATAGAGTTGCCATGATCGTCGAGACTTGAAAGTATGATGTCACCCTGCTGTCAAAAGTCCAAAAGTGCACCTGGGCAGGACTCTCTGGAAATTTCCCAGGGACTCCAATAAAACTAGAGTGCAGAAGAGGCACAGGGTCCGTCTGCTTTCTGACAGGACCCACTCTCGCCCTTGAGGATGTCCCCTTCCCCTTCAAGAAGTTCATGCCTGTTACAGGGCGACATGTCTGAAAACTTTCTGATGTGATTGCAAAAATCAAGGGTTCAAGGGGGTCTTTTCACTGCCTCAGTTTCTCAGGAGGTCCCAGCTCTATAGTGAGTTCATTCTCTTAAAAAAATCAGAAACCTTCATTAACAAACAGCAAAACAAAACAAACAAAAATAGATCAGTAACCTGCTAGAGCAGCCTCAGCAATTTAGCTTCACTGTGTCTCAAAATCAAACTTGCAATAGAGATGCAGTTCAGGGCATGTAGTTCAGAGGGCCAGGCATGGTGTCGCACACTTCAAGTCACAGCAGCTTGTGAGGCTGAGGCAGGAGGACCGTGAGTTCAAAGCCAGCCTCAGCCATGATGAGGTCCTAAGCAATTTGGTGAGACCCTTTCTCTAAATAAAATACAAAATAGGGCTTGGGATGGGGCTCAGTGGTTGAGTGCCCCTGTGTTCAATCCCCAGTCCTCACCCCCCTCAAAAAACACATAAGAAAATAGAATGTAAAAGGGCAGATATAAATCTAACGACATCAACATGGTGAGGGTGAAGCTCACAGTACATACAGGCTTGAAGAGTCAGAAAGCTGGACAGGGACCATGTCTGCATCACTGGCTGCTGGTTCCTCACACTAAAACACTCAGGGTCACTCCAGGGGAACTGGGCTGCAGGAAATAACCACACAAGAGACACAGATACCTTTTTCTTTGGGTTCTGTAATGGCTCCTCTGACCTTAAGGGTTCACAGAAATTGAGAGAGAGAGAGAGAGAGAGAGAGAGAGAGAGAGAGAGAGAGAGAGAGAGAGAGAGAGAGAGAGAGAGAGAGAGTTTCAGGGGTTGATGTAGTGATCCGTCAGAGCCTCTTGCTTCAGGACTGGAAGGCGGGGGGTCATTCAGAGTGGCTCCCCACATATTTCCTCTTCCTTAATATTTGAAGGCGATTGAGAAATTGTATCTTTCAGTCACTGGATTCTTGGTCCGAGGTCATCATGATGTACTATAGAAACACAAAAGGCATTAGTAGAAAACATACTATCTTTGGAACATAACCAACTTGGAAGATCCAGGTTGTTGTTGTTGTTGTTATTATTATTATTATTATTATTATTATTATTATTATTCTGCCAAACACTCATCAGAAGATTCTTCATCTTTTTTTTGATTTTATTGGGAAGCCTTGCTCTTGGCAATGGTAACATAGACATTGTCATTTGGCATGGCGCTTCAGCCTCTCCACAAACCACGGAGCAGAGGGCTCAGTCACAATATTTATCACACTGGCCTTTTACAGCATTTTAACTCAGTTCTAATTTTTCCATCAGCATTTATCTGACTAGGAAACCTCTTGGAAGGAATTTAAGTCCAATGTTAAGAGAATCCCTATGTTGTAAGTTTGAAACAGAGCCATAAAGTCTGTGTCATAGAAGCAAGGAATAATATTTAAAGTAGTCACTTCAAAGATCCTGAGACCAGGAGCTTGCCTAGGTCTGGTTAACTGGCATGCACCTGTTTCAGACCTGAACCTTAACTTCAGCAGAGTGTAGCTCTAAAATATCAGCTGATAATAACTAAGATGAGTTGTATTCATACAGGCTACAGGATAGTCATCATCCTTTCTCTTAATTCTCACATTTAAGAAATCTGTTAGGTCTGTCAGTGAGGTAGATATTCTGAAGGCAGAAGACAAACATCCTAACATCCTTTTGGATGCCATCTCATGAGGGTTAGAGTATTACCAATAAAACCTCCAGGTGACAGGCATCCTCCTGTAATTGTTCTTGTCCATTCTAAGAGACCAGCCTAAATGCATCCACTATTTCTAGACCTCTTGTGTGGTCCTGACTAGATATTTGCATAATACTTAGGAATACTCAGGAATAATACTTAGGAAAGGTGCCAATTTCTATTGTAGAATGATCAGGGCAACCCTACATTGGTGGATACCGTGTGTAAATAACTGGCCTGTAGAGAAAAATTCTATTTCTACAATCTTTATAGTTGGACAACTGTCCAGATAAGTAGTCTTAATTTCTAAAGGCAGCATGATTGTCTGGTTTAGGTTTCTCGTATAGTGTCTATTCCTCAAATAGAATCCCAGACATCCTGTTTGCCATAGGATCAACATATAACTGACCACTACAGTCAGTAAGATTAATCTAGTTTCATGGGTGGGCTTTCCAGTCCACACTACAATGTACATTAAAAATGGATCTGAGGGCTGAGGTGGTGGCTCGGTGGTGGAGCGCTCACCTAGCACATGCGAGGCCCTGGGTTTGATCCTCAGCACCACATGAGAAAATAAACAAAATAAAGGTATTGTTTCCATCTACAAGTAAAAAAACAAATTTAAAAACATAGATCTGAGAATGGGTCCATAGAAGTCTCTTCATAATTTTTACTTACCTGACAAGTTCATTAAGCTGTGTGGTTGTAAACTCTGCAGTTGGAAGATTTACCTTCCTGTGTCAGGTTTTTTGGTCATTTTCATGATGACAGGTTTAAATTCTATCTTTTCAAATCTGATTTAATTTACTGAATCATATTCAGCAGCAGTGAACATGATTCAGTAAATTCAGCAGAGGTCTCATTTTTTTTTTTTTTTTGATGGTGCTGGGGATTGAACCCAGGGCCTTGTGCATGTGAGCAAAGCACCCTACCAACTGGGCTATATCCCCTGAGATTCTCAATATTACAATTAAGAAAAAAATAAATATTTTGTAAGATCTAGTGTGTGCCTCTGGGGTCCTGTGTTCCCCCGTTTCTTTATTTAATAAAATTGAGTAAAGACTTGGCATAAGCCATAGTATCATCAGTTTAAGTTATGGATAGTAGTACAAGTATTTAAATGATCAGATTTACCTTGAATTGATTATTGTAATTTCCCAATATATACACTAGTTGATCCATCCTAACAATTTAAAAGGAATCCTCAATCTCTTTCTGAGAGAAGGTCTCAACATATCTTTATGTCTCAGAATATTATCCTTTAAATAGGTGTCTCTCAATTGTCTTTCTAAAAATATGACTAAGCAGTATACAAATCCTACCATATTTTTATGGATAATAGGTCCAGTCAGAGAACTTCTATAATGTCCATGAATTTTCAACAAGGTTTGCAACTTTTATTGCTCAAAACTAACATACAACTTTAATTTGGAGAACGTCAGTCCTAATAAAATTCCCAGATCTCAAAATGATTCAACAAACAAAATATGCAAGAATGGACAGTCTTTGAATCAATCAAATTTAGTCTCCAAGAAGAATTGTAAAAAGTAGAATATAAGTCAGCAGTTTAATGTATTTAGTGTTTAATCAAGGATGTGAATTTATTCACCCAAATTAATCCTTGCCTTAAACAATAAGAATCATTAGGCAATAAAGACCTTGCTTAAAGGCATTAAACTTAATATTTTAATAGGTCTTTATCATGTCAAAATATGAACAAAAATATTAGCTCAGTGTCAGCATAGAGAATAAAATCAGGGAAATAGCCTGAAATATCCTTGAATTAATCAGTTAAAACATTTAGTCAGTCCAGTACATATAAATCTGTTTTTACCTTTCTATATTATCTGTCTAATTAATAATATAAAAATATTTCTGTTTAGGAAAAATATTTTTATCATAAAAATCTAGAATATAGGGCTGGGGATGTGGCTCAAGCGGTAGCGCGCTCGCCTGGCATGCGTGCGGCCCGGGTTCGATCCTCAGCACCACATACAAAACAAAGATGTTGTGTCCGCCGAAAACTAAAAAATTAAAAATATTAAAAAAAATCTAGAATATAAAGATCTTGGTTTACCCAAAAATGATTTCTTTCTTCTTAGGACCTCCAATGTGTGCTTCTCCTCTGTTGAAATTCCTTTTAGAATTTTTCCTGGTTACACTTTGAAATAATTTCTGAAAATAATTTCTGAAAAATAATTATCTTTGTACCTTGATAAAAAGAAATATCAATGATGGCTGGGGTTGGGGCTCAGTGGTAGCACGCTTGCCTGGCATGCATGAGGCACTGGGTTCGATTATTGGCACCATGTACAAATAAATAAAAAAAGTAAAGGCCCATCAACAACTTACAAAATATATATTTTAAAAAAAGAAAAGAAATATCAATGAAAATATAGTTAAAATCCTTGGATATTTCTGTAGATAAGGGCATAACCTATAATTAATACAGTAGGATTGATTAACTTTATGTAACCACGTGGTTCTTAAGATATTTTGGATCCATTTCAATTTGTTTTTAACTAGGAGTGCACGCCTGCATGTGACATCATGCGATGTAGCTGATGATCCTTGTGTATACATTTATTTCTTTCTTGTAATTTATATAGTCAGGAACAAGAAGAAGGATTTTGGGGGTCATCCCAGGAACATGGATGGCTTTGTTTCTGCGATAAGCAAATGCATCCCCAAGTTACAACCATCTGATCCGGTAGGTGGTTTAGAAAATACACACACACACACACACACACACACACACACACACACACACAGGCTGAACCCTTTTATTGTTGAGAAGCCATTCAAATGAGGCCAGGGGTCAGGTTTCAGGGGGCTGAGTCTAGCTTCCTAATGTCTGCTGTCAGCAGGTTGACTGATATCTAGGAAGGCCACACCCAAGGACAAAGCAATAGAAGGGGACACACAAAGGTAGTTTGCATGGAACTTTCTATCCGAAATGGGGCAAAGGAGTAGGATTACAGAAGAATAGGTGAGTGTGGCTCCACCCCACGGGTGATGCGTCTACATCTGAAGACATATCTGAGTTCATGAGCTGGGATACTGCCCATGTGATTGGTCAGACCCTCTTGCTTCAGGACTGGAAGGCGTGGGTCATTCAGAGTGACTCCCCACAAATGGCCCCTGTGATGAGTGGGTCTCCCAAGAGGCTTGGTTTCAGCTTTGGAGTTGTTCTGCATCCTCACTTGCAGGGAAAGCATGAATGAGAGTCAGACCCCATCATTCCTCTTCCAATTAAAAAGTACTGCAGGAGAAGGGTGAAGTGTGTGGGAAGGTCGCCCCCTGCCTATCTCTTGCAGGAACACACGGCTGCAGAGTTCTTAGGGTCCCTGTTAGCCTCAGATTGTGTCACCTGAGCAGCAAGTGGAGACATACTCTAAGATCCCCCGGATTTCAGAGGTGGGGGTATTTGCACAGAGCATATCAATAACCTTTGGAAAAACAGGTGAGTTAAAATAACACTGAGGAACCCTGTTCTCATCCAGGACAGGGGCAGCCTTACGGTAGGATCATCCCCATACTCATGACCAAAGGTTGACAATCTTCATTTTGAACTTCATCCTCAGGGAACACTATCATACCAATAGCCATATTCAGGGTTTCACGATTCTAAACTCATTTTTTTAATTGATCAACTGCCATTTAATTATGAACTCACTAGAGTTTGCTATAATCTAGACACTAGAAAGAAACTAATCATATATGTAATTTGAAATAGTGTCTCCCTGTTCAGCAGCTTTTTTAAAAAAGTGTTTTCACATTAGAATTATTTGTATAATTATAACTTAAAAATTCATTAGTGGAGGGGAGGGGGATAGTAGGGGATAGGAATGGTAGCAGAATACAACAGTCAATAATATGACATTATGTAAAAATGTGAGTGTGTAACCGATGTGATTCTGCAATTTGTATTTGGGGTAAAAATGGGAGTTCAAAACCCAATTGAGTCAAATGTATGAAAGATGATATATCATGAGCTCTGTAATGTTTTGAACAATCAATAAAAAAAACATTCATTAGTAAAATGATGTTATATTGATGTATGCATAGATTTTGGAATGCTTCAATCTAGAGACTGTTTTCACATTCCTTATGGTGTTTGAAGAGAAAATTCTTATAAATTTGATGAGGTACTCTTTATCAAATTTTCTGTTCTTGCTGGTGTAGTGGTTCATGCCTGTCATCCCAGCAGCTCAGGAGGCTGGTGCAGGAGAATTGTGAGTTTCAAACCAGCCTTGGCAACTTAGTGAGGCCTGAAGCAACTCAGTGAGATCCTGTCTCTAAATAAAATATAAAGAAGAGCTGGACATGTGGATCAGTAGTTAAGTGCCCATAGATTCAATCCTCCATACCAAGAAAATAAAATAAAAAATAAAAAATATTTAAAAGTGGTTTCTGATTGAACCTTCAGTCTAATTCTAAGACATCTTTCCTCTCTCAAGATCACCAAAATTCCCTCTTGTTTTTTGCCCTGATAATTCGAGTAATTTCAGTATTTGCATTTCTGTGTGTTCCATGACACTAGAGTATATTTGGACACTTTATACATGCATGGAGTGTAACTTATTCTGATTAGGATCCCAGTCTTTTGGTTGTACATTATGTGGAGTTACCCTGGTCTGTAGTTATATATGAACATAAAAATGTGTCCCATTCAATTTACTCTCTTTCCTCACCATTCCCCTCCCTTCCCATAATTTCCCTTTATCTAATCCAATAGACTTTTATTTTTCCCCTCCCCATTCTGTGTGTGTGTGTGTGTGTTTGTGTGTGTATCACATTTTCTTTCTCCATTCATCTGTTGAAGGGCAACTAGGCTGATTGCATAGTTGAGCTATTGTGAATTGAGTTGCTATAAACATTTTTGTGGTTGAGTCACTGTAGTGTGCTGATTTTTAAGTCCTTTGGATATAAATCGATAAGTGGCATAGCTGGGTCAAATGGTGGTTCCATTTCAAGTTTTCTAAGGAATCTCCATACTGCTTTCCAGAGTGGTTGCAGCAATCTGCAGTCCCACCAACAGTGGGTGAGTGAACCTTTTCCCCACCTACTCACCAAGATTTAATGATACTTGTATTCCTGAGAATTGCCCTCCTGACTGGAGTGAGAGGGAATAGATTTAACTTGCATTTCTCTAATTGCTAGAGATATTGAACTTTTTTTCCGTATATGTTAACCATGGATAACTGTATGTTTAATGTGTGACTGGTGCTGGGGCTGCATCTTCATCATTCTGCAGGACAACTTTTGAATTTTCTAGAATCATTTTAGAAACACTTCTATCCTCATTGAAGTTCTCAGTCCATTTATTATAATGAATTGTTCACAATTGTGTGCATCATTCCATCTTCAAATACTCCCATATGTTTATAAGAATCCAATCTCAGGCTAGAACTTTGTGGTTTGTTCACTGTAGTTTTTCAGTAAGAATTGATGTCAGTGTGCTGAACCACAGAGTTTTGTCATGTATTTGAAAGAGTGGGTCATAGTTTTGGTTTTCTTCACAAATTCATGTGGGTTTTATGGAACTTGTCAATTTCTCTCCAAGTGAGGAGAATACAGTGAATCCTTATGTCAATTTGTGGTGTACTGTTTTCTTTTACTTTTTTGGAAATTTAAAAATATATTTATAAAAATTTATTTGACTTTTACAAAACAATTATAGAATTCACAAAGATTTATCAAAATTCAAGCCCAATTAAAATTTATTGCAATAATCTTTCCTAGACTTGTTAGGCTCGAATTTGGACCCCCAAAAGACCACCAGAGACCAAGATCCATGTAAGCAGCAAAAAGGTGTTTATTGGGAGCTAGCTCAGTCCTCCATGTGCACCCAGCAACGGGTGATGCTGAGAGGCCCCTAGCCCAGGGTTTGCAGCAGTTTTATACACTCTTTGGGAAAGGCAGGGATCCCAACATACATCATAGCATCTCTTGGCAAATCATCACACACCACGGGAAAATTATAAAACAACTCTTAAACATGATTAGCACATTCACTGGTGGACACTGGTGGGTAGGGGTGATTTATTAGTACAGAGGGGGATTGATTTGAACTGTTTGGTGGACACTGGTGGGTAGGGGTGATTTATTAGTACAGAGGGGGATTGATTTGAACTGTTTGGTTTGGGCCATGGGGGTTGTAGGTGCTGAACTACATGGTTTCCCAACATGTTCTCAACCACCATAAACTACAGGGAGGGTCATCTGGCATCACAGGTATTTCCCTGTCTCATGCTGATTGGTGGCTGCTAGGGTGTTGCTATGGGTCCCCACCTAGACTGAGTCAGAGACACTTGGCACAGCAGATATCTCCTGTTATTTGCAGACAAACAACTCAGCAGGGTAGGTTTATGCCTAGGAGTGCTCTGTGGGTCTTTTCAAGGACAAGGGTCATGCCCCTTCCTTGAATAGGCTTTGCTCTGAGGTAGAGTGCCGCAGTCTTGGCTGGGCACAGAATCATGAGCCACTCAAGCAGGAACAAAACTTTATTTTGAAAAAGCCGCCAAGACTCTGTAGGCGCCGGCAAGCCAAACCCGGTCCTCCCACGCGGGCATCTACCGGAACCTCCCGTCTCCCGGAACCGGGGATCCCCCCGACCTCCCCTGGAATTTCCTCCTACTATCCTTCCCCAACCAATGGGAACTCTCCATGAGTCCCGGTAACATGAGTCCGGTAGCAGGCCAGGGTGAACAGCAGGAGTCCAATTTCCATATGAATGTAAATCTTAACATAATCATATCTCAGTGGCTAGCTGGCGTCACTTTACAACCAAAGGTGCCATACATCGTATATTTGCTTGTGGCCCCTAGCATCTGCCCCCTTCTGTTTAATTAAGCAACAAGCAATGTGGCTAGGGACCGTGCCTGGTAGGTTGTCCAATTTAACATATGGTTCTTACCCATCATGGGAGAACTGACATTTAGGCGTCAGCTTCCTGTCTTAGGTTGAATCCACTGTAATAAGATCAACCCGTCACTGACTACCGGTCCAGCATTCAGCCATGCTTGTGGATAGGCCTATGCACCAGTGGGGGGGTGAGGTTCTTGCCTCACCTCTGTTGACCCCCAAATTTAGCCTTGGTGCCAGTGGGGGGGGTGAGGTTCTTTGCCTCACCTCTGTTGGCCCCCAAATTTTAGACCATCACTAGTAGAAGGGAGGAGGATACAGAAATGCCACGACACCAAGCCAATTGATGGCTCCTTTGGAAAAATTGCGTCACTGGTGACACCATCAGCAAAGATATGCCATGTTACCACAATAAACATGGGGTGAGCTGGCAAGGAAATTGCATCACTGGTGACACCATCAGCAAAGATATGCCAGCAGTACCACAATTCGGTGCACCAGATGATATTTCACAATGTATGCAACTGATATATAGTCCAGGCAAGTTCTGTAAGCAGTTCAAATTGGAGGAGTCTATCAATATGTCCATTTCCTCCCAAAGTAAATCAAGTCCTTGATTGAGCATTACTTGTTGAGTTATATTCATTGATGCATCAGTTTATACAGTTTACTGTGATAGCTATCATAGAAGCTGTAGTTTGGTTTTATCTCAGTCTTCACCGGAATTGGGATGGAGATGGAAATTCTGGCAATGATGCTAAAGAGACATTATGCTGAACAGAATTATTAAATATAATGAAAAGGAAAGGTGAAAGTAAACAAACAGATCTGTTAAACTCCTTTAAAAACAATCCTTAACAGCTGTTTACCTAATTTAAATTAGTAAACAAACAGATCTGTTAACCATCTCTAAAAACAATCATTAACAGCTGTTCACCTAATTTAAATTAAACCATATAAATCACGTGAATAAAGAAAAAATTCGGATCCATTTTTTCATGAGCGCTCCTCATATAAGAAATATGGACATACACACATACAGACATACAACACAAAAGAGAAGTGTGCACACAACATACAACACATAAGACAATAGTAAATAAAGGCCTTGTAACTATACCTAGGTGAAATCTCCATTGCAATGTTTAAAAACTCCACAGTCAAAAAAATAAAACACAGTCAAAAAATAAAACTGATCAGAAAAACATTAACCTAGGTTTGTATGAGCTCAAAATTAAAATAGAACTTTATGATGTGGGAAAAATGCAATAATAAAATAGATATTGAAAAAAAAAACCTTGGTAAATCACTGTTGCAGATGTAAGAATAGCCAAGCTGGAGCTCTGGATGTCAGCTGTTATGGATTTGAGTCAAATCATCTTCTTTTTCTGTAGAAATTGTTTTAGTTAATCTCTCTGGAATCCAAATCGGTTGCTGTTCATCCTGTGGGAAAACACAGACAGCGCCCCGATTCCAGACTATCACTGGATCCGGGCCTTTCCATTGTCCTGTTAGAATATCTTTCCAAAGTACCTTAGGCTTATGTACATTTTTTGGGTACAAATGTCTTTCCGCAGCACTAAGTCCCGATGAATCCAAATTTAAAAAGTTTAGAGTAAAAATGGTTATTTTAAGTTTATCTTTGGGGGATATATACCCCTTTCCAATTCCCTCCTTTTGTTTTAATAAGTACATTTTAATAGTTTGATGAGCTCTTTCAACTATGCCTTGTCCTTGTGGATTGTATGGAATTCCTGTTATGTGAGTAATGCCAAATGATGAGCAAAATTGTTTAAAAGAGGTGGAAGTATAACCAGGACCATTGTCCGTTTTTAACTGTTTTGGAACGCCCACAGTGGCAAAATTTTGCAAGCAATGAGCTATAACATGTTTAGTTTTTTCTCCGGCATGAAGGGAGCCCATCAAAAATCCGGAAGAGGTATCAACTGTAACATGTAAATATTTTAATTTTCCAAATTCTGGCAAGTGTGTGACGTCCATCTGCCAAATATGGTTAGGTATCAGTCCTCTAGGATTGACTCCAAGATTAACTTGTGGTAAAAATGTCACACAATTTTCACATTGTTTTATTATATGTCTGGCTTGTTCTTTAGTTATATTAAAATGTTTTTGTAAAGTATTAGCATTGACAAGTATTAGCATTTGTAAAGTATTAGCATTGTTTTATTATATGTCTGGCTTGTTCTTTAGTTATATTAAAATGTTTTGTAAAGTATTAGCATTGACATGGACATTTTTATGAAAATTTATAGCTTCTTCTATTGTGGAGAAAATATGTATGTCATGTGTAGATTTATCTGCTAGTTCATTGCCCATACTAAGGGCTCCAGGCAATCCTGTATGTGCCCTGATATGACCTATAAAGAATGGATCTTTTCGGTCCCAGATTAGACTTTGTATAGTGGAAAACAAAGAGAAAACAGTTGAAGAAGGTGAAATCCTACCAGCATCTTCAAGGGATACTATAGCATTAACTACATATTGACTATCAGAAAATAAATTAAATACAGAATCTTTAAACATCATAAAAGCTTGTAATACTGCATTAAGCTCTACCTTTTGAGCTGATTGCTTGGGTACTAAAAATGTAAAAGTTTGATCAGGAGTAACTACTGCTGCTGTACCATTGTTTGACCCATCAGTGAATATATTTGGAGCATTTATGATAGGGGTTTTTCTTGTCATTTTTGGAAAAACTACAGGATGCTTAGACCAAAAAGACAACAAAGGATTAGATGGTAAGTGATTATCAAATGAAACACTAGTTTTACACATGATTATTGCCCAAGTATTTAACTCATTAGCTAACTCATCAATTTGATCCATAGTATATGGAGTAATAATTTTATTGGGAGAAATCCCAAATACTCCCTTAGCTGCTTTTATTCCTTTGAGTATCCATTGTCCTACAGCCTCAGGATATCTAGTAAGAATAGTGTTAGGAGAATAAGATAAATGTATCCACAATAATGGACCTTCCTGCCAAAATACTCCTGTAGGAATATTTTTTGTTGGTAGTACAATAAATAATAAAGGCAAACTTATATCAATTCTATCCAAATGCATATTTTCCATATATGTTTCAATGATTTTTAATGTTTTTCTTGCTTCAGGCGTTAACATGCGGGGTGAATTTGGATCTGATGGACCTTTTAGAATATCAAATAAAGGTCCTAACTCTCCTGTTGGTATGCCTAGATAAGGCCTTATCCAATTTATGTCTCCCAATAACTTTTGAAAGTCATTAAGTGATCTGAGTTGATCTACTCGTATTTGAATTTTTGGTGGACGGACCGTGGTTGAGGATAATAGAACTCCTAAATAATTAATTGGAAGATTTAATTGTACTTTATCTATTGCTATCTCTAGATTATAATTTTTCAATAAGTTTGTAAGTGTGGCATAACATTCTAGTAATGTGTTTTTATCTTTATGTGCCAATAACACATCATCCATATAGTGAAATATTTGTAGTTCAGGATTTTGATTTCTAAGTAGCTGGATTGCTTTATTAACATAAATTTGACACATAGTTGGGCTGTTAGCCATCCCTTGAGGGAGTACTTTCCATTCATATCTCTGATCAGGACCTTCATGATTCAGTGCAGGGATAGTAAATGCAAAATGTGGACTATCCTCGGGATGAATTGGAATTGAAAAGAAACAATCTTTAATATCTATAGCTAAAACATGCCAGGTTTTTGGTAAAGCAGACAATTGAGGAATCCCTGATTGAGCAGGTCCCATAATAACCATCTCATTATTAATGGCTCTTAAATCTTGTAATAATCTCCATTTACCAGATTTCTTTTTAATGACAAAAATGGGAGTATTATGGGGGGATACAGAAGGTTGTATATGTCCTTCCGCTAATTGTTGTCTGACCAAGTCATGGGCTACTTGTATCTTTTCTTTAGTCAGGGGCCACTGAGGAACCCACACTGGTCTTTCTGATTTCCAAGTAATTTTGATTGTCTCAGTGGCCCTTTCTGAAAACCCAATTCATGTCTATTTATTTCTTGATCTATTTGAATAGGTGCTGTCATACCTTGTTCTTTTTCTCTTAATCTTTTTTCTTTCCTAAAGCCTTGTTTAGCCCTAGTAGTGGGCACGTTAGGATTGATGTTATTTGTTAATGTCAATCCTAATTGATCTAGGACATCTCGTCCCCATAAATTTACAGGAAGATGATCTAATATATAGGGCTGTATAGTTCCTTCACATCCTTCAGGATCCCTCCAATCTAATACCATTGCACTTCTATCGGAATTAGTCGCCACTCCTAGGCCTCGAAGCGTTTGAGTGGCTTGTTGTAATGGCCAATGTTTTGGCCATTCTTGACGAGAGATGACACTAAGGTCAGCTCCTGTGTCCAGCAGCCCATTAAAGTCATGTCCTTGAATATTTAATTTTAGCATTGGGCGAGAATCTAAATTTAAAGACAGCATAGCCCAATCTACACCTGTGGAGCCTAATCCCTTGGAACCTCTTTCTATATTACAACTGGAAAATTTATCATGCAGGCTGGGTATTATTAATAACTGTGCTATTCTATCTCCTGGTGAAATTACTGATATACCTCTTGGAGAACTAGCTATAATTTTTATTTCACCCTCATAATCGGGATCAATTACCCCAGGACTTATCATAAGTCCTTTTAGTGTAGAAGAACTGCATCCCAATAATAAGCCTACTGTTCCCTGGGGAAGAGGTCCTTTTACTCCTGTGGGAATGATTTGAACTCCCATATCTGGAGTTAGTACTGCTCTGGCAGAGGCGCAGATGTCCAGCCCTGCGCTCCCTCTAGTTTGTCTGATGAGGGATTTAATGGATAATGCATCCTGGGCACTACCTTGATGGTGCTGTTGGGTTCCTCCATTGCCCCATATATTTGTGGTTTTGGGCCCCGGGGCATTGGGCCCTCTAGTCCGTTTTTTGGCAATGGAGCCTGATACCTTTCTCCATGATATCGTGGGTAAACACTTGGTCCTTGTCCGTTTTTTGATAATGGAATACCCTCTATGGTGGTTTGAGAACGGCATTCATTAGCCCAATGTTTCCCTCTATGGCATCGTGGGCAAATACACGGTATTTTATTCCTTTGATACCCAGCTTTGTTAAATCCTCCTATTATGGGGCAACTCCTTTTGAAATGTCCTGTTTGATTACAATTATAGCATGTTTTTGGCCTGGCATCTAAAGCCTGTTGTACTGCTGCTAAGACTTGCCATTGTTCATTAATGTCTCTACATAATTTAATATATGTGTTTAAATCTTCATGTCTCCATGGTCTAATGACCTCTCTGCAGCAATGATTTGCTTGGTCATAAGCCAGTTGTTTTATAAATGGCATTACCTGTTCTGTATTACCAAATATCCTAGAGGCTGACTGAATAAGTCTATCTACAAATTCAGCGTAAGGTTCATTAGTTCCTTGTATTACCTTAGATAATTGACCTTGTAAGTCTCCATGCCCCTGTAAAGTTTTCCATGCCCTAACTGCATCTACAGCAATTTGTGCATATACACAAGGGTCATATTCAATTTGCTGTCTTTGACCCTCATAAGGTCCCTTTCCCAATAGCATATCTATATTTCTTTGAGGGTAACCAGCTTCTGCATTTCGCCTAGCTGTCTCCATGCAAAATTCCTCATTGGCAACCTTCCATAACAAATATTGTCCTCCGTTTAGCACAGATCGACACATGTTAGCCCAATCTGCTGGTGTCATGTCCAAGTTGGTAACAGATTCGACCATGCTTATTGTGAAGGGAGCTTGCGGCCCATAGGTTGTTATAGCCTCCTTTAATTGCTTTATGGTTTTGAAATCTAAAGTATGGTGAATTCGTTGCCCTCCTGCCTGCTCAAGTACAGGGCATGCTAATCTTTGGGGTTCTGTCTCAGAATTCCGTCCATCAACTACGGGAGTTGAGGGCCGCTCAGCGGTATATGGAGCTGTTGGTTGAATTATGCCCTCTGGTGATAGAACGGAGTTAGTAGCAACCTGCTGTTGTAATTCTCCACCTGATGGCTGCTTTTCCTCTAAGCTTGCTTTCTTTAAATTTTCCTCTGTCTGACTAGCTTGAGAGACCTTCTCTTTTGCTTGACCTAGCGTTTTTTCTACCATAGTCTGGACCTCTAACAATTTACTTAACAGTTTTTTGGTTTGTTTTTTACTGGATTCTAATCTACTATAAAGGTAACGTAACCCAATAAGATAGGATAAAACAAAGCCGAAACAGAATGAAACAAAAACGGAGCAGAGAATGGTTGTATCGATTTTCTCTTTCTCAGGGCCGAATAACTTCAAACCTTGAGCCAACCATTTTTCCCAGTTCACCTGAGAAAATTCTATGGCTAGGGAGCTCGAAATAAAAACAAAATAAATCAAAACAAGAACACATTGTTTTTTGAGATGGGCACCCATCCTGTCACCTTCCCTCAGGGGCGAGCAATTTTACTCACCTCTAAGCTTCAGGCGTTCCCCGCACGGGCCGTCAATTGCCGCAGTCTTGGCTGGGCACAGAATCATGAGCCACTCAAGCAGGAACAAAACTTTATTTTGAAAAAGCCACCAATACTCTGTAGGCGCCGGCAAGCCAAACCCGGTCCTCCCACGCGGGCGTCTACCGGAACCTCCCGTCTCCCGGAACCGGGGATCCCCCCGACCTCCCCCGGAATTTCCTCCTACTATCCTTCCCCAACCAATGGGAACTCTCCATGAGTCCCGGTAACATGAGTCCGGTAGCAGGCCAGGGTGAACAGCAGGAGTCCAATTTCCATATGAATGTAAATCTTAATATAATCATATCTCAGTGGCTAGCTGGCGTCACTTTACAACCAAAGGTGCCATACATCGTATATTTGCTTGTGGCTCCTAGGAGTAGAGGCTCGTCTTTCAGACTCAATGGCATTTTGTAACAAAGGTCGAAGGATCTCTGATCCCTGTGCCCTTCAACAGATGAACGGATAAAGAAATTTTGGTATATATACAGAATGGAATACTATGCAGCCTAAAAGAAGAACAAAATGATGACATTTACCAGCAAATAGATGGAAATGGAGAATATCATGCTAAGCAAAATAAGCCAGTCCCAAGAAATCAGAGGCCAAATGTCTTCTCAGATATGCAGATCTAATTCATAATAAGGGTGAGGTTCTTGGGAAGAATAGAGGAACTTTGGATTAGACAGAGGGAAGTGAAAAAAGGGGAGGGGTTATGGAGGTAGATTGAAAGTAAAATAAATCAGATGTCATTACCCTCTGTACATATATGACTTCATGACCAGTGAAACTCTATATCATGTGCAACCAGAAAAATGAGTAGTTATAATCCACCTATGTAGAATGTGACAAAATACATTCAGCTGTCCTGTGTAACTAATTAGAATCCATAAAAATCTTTTCAAAAGTTTATTGTACATTTTTGTATAAAACAGTATCAAGTACTTGGGAAATAATTCCCAAGTATTTAAATGAAATCATGAAGATTCATAGAAGGACATTTAGCAAGCAGAAAGCAGTTAAGATTATAATGTGTGTCTTTAATCAATCATCACTCCTAGCAAATTAAATGTAGAAAACAATAATAACAGAAAGAAAATAATTCAGAATCCGAGTAGGAAATAGAAGTCACATCCTGAATGTGAACTTGGACTCTGGGAGTTCAGCTTTCCGTCAAAGCACTGCCTCACCCTGCCCAGCCAACAGGGTGCATTTGTGAATGGGCTGGAAACTCTTCCTATTTTCTGTGTTTCCCAGGATTTCTGCTGAATGCTGTGACTAACATTTAACCACTTGTCCTCAAATTCCACTTCAGATCTATTTCTGAAGAAAATGTTTCTCCTCCCACATGAAGAATGATATAAACATTTCAATGGCTTAAATATGTTTAATTACCCCCACACTCAAATCTCACTGCCTTGCTAACCCATGTCCAATGAACAAGTCACTTTCTGGGCTTTTTTAAACTTCTTGACTCTTTTGCTAGCACATGTACCTCTTCCTTGCTCCTCTTCATCCTCACATTGTAGGAAACTCCGTGGAGACTTGGGACAGTCTCCCTTCACCTGTGGGCTAAGGCCAATGATTTGCTTGTATTCATGAGGGTGTCTCTGGGACCTGGACCAAGGAGGCCTCATCAGTGACACAAAACAGCCCTGGGCCCAGGTTGAGGAGTGAGGTTCAGCAAGATATTGAACTGTTTTCAAGACATGTCAAGGGGCGACATGGTGCACAGAGAAACAATAATATTCACTGAGATTGTCTCAGTATATTACTCTTGAAAGGGTAAAGCTTCTAAACTGCAAAGCATGGGTTAAATTCCTGAGGCAGTTAGGACAAGGCCCCACTGGCCATTTAGTTGAATTATGGCCTGGAGTTCTGTGCAATTCCTCACGTAGATATTCAGGGTCCGAACCAACCAGTTTAAATGTAACCCCCTCCTTAGGAATGACCTATCACTCCAGCCAGCCCTGTTCCCGCCAATGAATGTACTAATCAAGTCTAAAAATTATTGTTTGATTTTCCCGCGGTGTAAGGTGATTTGTTAAAGGAGGCTGTGATGTATGCAACACCCCCCCCCTCGTCCTCCCCAAAAGGTGTACTTAAGCATTGTTCAATCCCTGCTCTGGGCTCTGGGCTGCTCTCCCTTCCTGAGTGAGCCTTGAGCCCCAGTAGGCTGGTTCAATAAACCTCCTTTTGCCAATTGCATGGAGCTAGTCTCTTGTGGTCTCTTCCTCCGACGTTTCGCCGGTCCCTTACACTCTGTCCCTATTTTTTTTAAGAGAGAGAGAGAGAGAGAGAGAGAGAGAGAGAGAGAGAGAGAATTTTTTTAATATTTATTTTTTAGTATTTGGCGGACACAACATCTTTGTTGGTATGTGGTGCTGAGGATCGAACCCGGGCCGCACGCATGCCAGGCAAGTGCGCTACCGCTTGAGCCACATCCCCAGCCTGTCCCTATTTTTTAATTTTTAAAAAAATTTTAGGTGTAGTTGGCCACAATACCTTTATTTAAGTTTTATTTATTTTTATGTGGTGCTGAAGGACAGCAGGTTGCAAGTTCTGAGCAGCCTTCAAAAGGAATCTACTGCCCTTAGGTGGGCCTTTATTTTTATATCATTTTTGCAGATATCTTTTTTTTTTTTTGCAGATATCTTTCCAGGTAGTTAATAAATAGTCTCAAAGCCCCAAACTTATTTGATGTGCATACTTTTCAAGAGTCACAATCTTTTCTGACATATTGATTACCTGAGATATATTGAGGACATGGTTTAGAATATTTTCCTGTAACCTTTGCCAATTATGATTAAGCTTTTACATTATCACCTTAATCACTAGGTGCACACTGTTGTGGGGCAGGTCACTCAGAAAACACACCAATTCCCAGTTCTGTCCAAATGGACAGAATTTAGCTGGCCAGCCAGGGACAGCTCACTGAAGGACCCATAACTGTCTCTACAAGGAATAGCCCCAAGCCTGAGCAGGAGAGAAGAATTTCTTACATGATGTTAAGTCTCAGGATAAAATGGAGTCTGCTTGGTCATTGCCCATATAACCTGACCCATAACACTATACTGCACAACTCGACTACATGTCTCCTGTTCTATTATTAACTTTTAACTTTAAATCATACATATAAATTATTTCATTAACCTTTAACTTTAAAGCACACCTATAATTATTAGTAAGCTTTCTTACTTTTAATCTAAAGTGACAGTAAAACACACTTAAAATAGTGAAAGCCTATTATTCCAAAGTGACTCTAAAATATATCTATATTAATTTTACATTATTCTATTTTTAATTCCCAAAGTAATTTCCTTTTTTTCATATGACTTATTTAACTGCTTTCTTAAAGTTTCCTTGATCCTTGGTCAAAGCAGATCACATCTTGTGTCTTTTTAATCTTTTAACTAAAGGGCAGGTTCTGCACCTCAACCCATTTGCCATTAATATTAACTATGTGTTTTCCACTTCCGTCATGAATTCCTGTGTGAGGCAGAGGAGGGTGTGTTAATGGGGGGAATGTATTTTTATTAGCTTCTTGTCTTCCAGGGGAATACTATAATCTTCCTTTAATTAAGCAAGTTACATAGGGTGGTCCTTGTACAGTTGGCACAACTATTGTTTTTCTGTAACTAGGCTATTGCACAGGTTGTGGCTTTAGAAGGGAGGGGAACATTAGTGTACATTGTTAACCCTGGGATAAACATTTCTTGTGTATTAGGCTTTTCTCGGGAACTTTGATTGGTAATCTTTTTCCTGTGAATTTCTTAAGGAATAACACTATTTTTTGTCTCCTGAGAGATATTGAAACACATCTTGGGGCCTGTCTCAATTGTGTCCTTGGTCTCATTCTGGAAAATTTCCTGCATTCTCAGGGAACACGTACTTTTATTATTTATTGATAGATGCCCTGTTCTCTATATCATGAGGATCATAAAAAAAAAAAACTTAACATTCCCCATGGTTTCAGATTCCAGATGGTGTGGCCCTGCCACAGCATCTCCCACACTGTGACCCTGTCAAACAGCAGATTACAGGAACCCCTTCACCAATTCCTGATTGTGAAAAACCCCAGGAAAAAAAGGAGAAATTTAATTTAAAAAAAAAAAAAGAACTGGGAAGTAGCTTCAGCAGAACGCAACATGCCTGCTCTGTACTGAACAGGTGATTGATAGCTGCCTAGGCAGGGAAGCCCTTCACCCCAGTCTTGAAGAGTGGCAGCTGCACTAACTGCACTTAAGCATTAAGAGCTCCGTAGGATCTCCAAATATGATACCATGGTTACTGGTGAGGAGTTCTGCTTTCCCACATGTTGAAGTTTGAACATTAGAGAAGCACACCTAAGCAAGCATATAAAGCAGGGTTTATTTTAAAAAGGGGAACACAGACTTCTGGAAGGGAGAAGAGGCCAAGGCTGGTTTCCTGGTATCCCAAGAAGCAAAGTGTTCTGCCCTTTTTATATGTCCTAGGCTTCCTTGGGTCTCCAGTCCTCTTCCCCTTATCTTTCTCCTTCCTGCAAACATGACTAGGCACAGGATGCTCCCGAGCTGGTCAAAAGGTGGGAACCAGAAGAGCTGAAGGGGGAAGGACAGGATGGAGCAGCCAAGGACACATTAATCAAAAACCTTGTAGCTCCCTGTAGGGAGGGGCAATTCCTGGGACATGCTATTTTAACAGAAGATTGGCTCAAGGGTGGAGGAAGGGTTCTGAAGGAACTGACATTTCAATCTCTCAGGGAACAGTCTCCAACTTGCCAGACTCATCAAAATTGTTCTCACTCCATTTCCCTGCCGGTTTAATTCTGGCTTCAACCCAGGCCCTGCGTGCACAAAGGAGCAAGAGTCCAGCACCCTAGAGATTCCCAATGCGGAGCCTGGTGGAGCTGAATTCGCACCAATTCTATGAGAGGGGTGGGGCTGTCCCAAGACCCTTGGAAGGAATAAAAATAAATGTTCCCTAAACTGCCTTGGCTGCCTTGGGAGTCACCCTGCTTGTGCCCCATCCAGATTAAGCAGATGCAGAAGCCCCAGCTTCACTGGTGGTGGGGACCTGGGAGAACTTGTTTCCAGGAGCCACTCCCTAGGCCCAGAGTTGGAAGGTTAATCGGATTAAGTGAGCCACCAGGGTCCAGGAGCACACCAAGCAGCCTGGTGGGCGGAGACACCAGCCCTGGCAGGATGGCGCCCAGATCTGGGGTCAAGGTACTTCCCTGGCGCCAGTGCGCAGCCATGGAATCCACGCAGAGGTGCACTCGCAGGCCCAGGGGACGCGCCTCGGCCACCCTCAGGTGCTCGGGATCCCAGGACTCGCAGCCACTCAGGCCTGGGGAGGGGAAGAGCGAGAGACCCTGGAAAGGAAGCTGAGGTGCTAGGAAATGGTGAGTCACCGAAACCCAGTCCCAGGCTCATTCTCTGCGGGGGCCCAGAGAGCAGCGCTGGGGTGGGGGCAGAGGGAGGTGGGGGGCCCCCCCGAGCAGGAGGGGGGGCCTGGGTTGAGACGCAGAAACTGCGCCCGAAACGCCTGCGGAGCCGCTCCAGGATCCAGCGGGGTGACACGCCTCACCTCAATGCCTTGGAGACTCGACTCCCCACTCTCGGGTCTCCGAACCCCTCCAAGACCTGCTCCCTGCCCCCTCATGGCCTGTGTCCCCCACATTAGGTCGGCACAGATGCGCTGGAGTTTCCCCCCACTAAGACCCGCTCTGCCCCTCCCATTCGGAGCCGGGACTCCTCCCCAGGGCCAAGTCCTACAATCTCTATAAGGCAAGTCCCCTGCCCCACCCTGACAAGGCTGTGACACCCTCCACACTCATTTTTTAAGACATGCAGGCCGAAGCCCGAGTTCTCCCCAATAAACTCGAAGCCCTTCGTGTCCCATCCTGGTCCTCACACCGAGCCATGGCCTGTCACACACTCTAAGACACAATCCTGTCCCACCCCCAACACGGTCTTGACCCCAGCTGATCCTCCTGTCCCGTCCTCTCCCCATATGGCCATCTCGCCCTATCACTTCCCTAAAACCACCTGGTCCCGACTTGGGGCCCTGCATGAGTGTCCTCTCGCCCCCCCCCCCCGCACACCCCGCGCCCCCTCCCTGCTGCTGCTGGGGAGTCCCCAGGAACAGTCTAAGCCACTGCTGTCCCTCCCCCGGGGCCTCTCTCCCCTTCCCCCAGCACTGAGGGTCCCTCCAACACTAGGGCCGCCACTGGACCCCTGTGCCGTCCCTTCCCCTCCTAAGTCACTCCCCAGATCGCTCCTGGGACCAAATGTCCACCCAGGGGCAGCTCCGCAGTGCCCAACACTAAGGCCCGCCCCTGTCCCGCCCCCAGCATGTCCAGCCCCCCATCCTAGGGCAGGCATCTTTCACCACCCCACCTTAAGGCCTAGTCTCCCCCTAGACAGGCCCTGGTGGGCTCCTGGGAGTGTCCCCTTCCAGCCTCAGCTGTGCGTTGCCGCTCACACTGAGGCACGCCCCTTGCCCCACCCCCAGCACATCCCCCCTCTAGGATATGCCCCTTGCTCAGCCTCCTGCAGTCCATTGCGCACTTTAGAACACGCCCTTGCATCGCCCTCCACCCTGTCCCCCTAGGAAGGCCCCATCCAGCTCCTGGGCACGTCCCCCTCGCAGCCCCAGCTCCGCAGTGCCCAATAATCAGGCCTGTCCCTGGCCCACCTCCAGCACGCCCACACCCCCCACTCTAGGACACGCCCCGCCCTGCTCCTGGCCCCCAAGTCCCCCATCCCGCCCCTGCGCAGCTGTGCATGGCCTTATGACCCCCCCCCACACACACACTCTGCTCACTAAAAACCACAGGGTGCAGACCCTTGACTTTTCCTCCATCCCCGCCCCGCTGCCACAGCTGGGTCCTCCTCCCAGCGCTAGGACACCCCAGTCCGCTCTGGGTCCTCCAGTCCGCCCACTGTGCCTTCTGGTGTCCCTGTCCCTCCAGCAGTAGGATCATCCTCCAGTCCCCCACCTTCAGGGCGCACAAGATCTATAGCAGCCCCCGCCCCTTCCCTCCGGCTACCCCCTCCCACTGTGACTCCACCCGCCTGCCCTCCCCGGTTGCCCCACCCCCAGCACATCTTGGACAGCTGAGTACCTCTGGGTCCTGGGGCAGGTGGAGCCCAGGACACCATTGAAGCTCCTAGTAGCCTCTAGGGCAGTGGGGCGCCTGGCCCCCTGTTCAGATGCTCAGGGACTCTCTCCTCTGCCTGTTGTTGTGTCTCTGGGGTTGCTTTGAATCCCCCATCTGTGGTTTAAAATCCTAGTGTCCCTGCAGGTCTGGTCCTCCTAGTGCCCTGTCTGATGCTTGGCGCAGCCTTGGAGCACCTCGCACTGTGGACCAAGGCGCCTGCCAACCATCAGCCACCTCCTGATCCGCTGAGGACCCCAAGTGGCAGGCCTCAGGCTCTGGACCCCACGTTCGCCCCCGCTTTACTGAGAGTTGAGCTCAAATGACCTTAACCCAGAGGACCCATTTAGTGACAAAACAAATTCAAAGAGACCATGACTTGCACAACAAGAAAGGGTGTTTCCAGGGTCACCCTGGGGTGTTGGTAGCGACAAATGTCACCACAAATTCACTCAGAAATCTCCCAGGATTCAGTTGCCCGATGTCCAAAAATAAACAAGGAAAAAAACAGAAAGTGAAAAACTTGTAAGTCAGGCATTTGTCACAGCACATTGTTACAACTGTTTTGTTATCATTTGCCACCGTTAATCCTTTGCTATGCCTAGATTATAAATTATACATTATGACAGGCATCTATATATACTGAAAAAGTATAGTCTATATAGGGTTAGGTACTAGCTGAACTTTCAACATCCTCTGAGATTTTTGGAATGTGTCCCCAGAGGATAAAGAGGGGACCTCTGTGCTGTTCGCATGGGGTTAAAGTGGAGGGAACTTTCTGATGAGGGCTCAGTTTCTGATTGCTTGCTGAGAATCTCCAGTTTGGGTGCAGGGAGAAAATGGGCCTCTCTCAGCATTAGTCTTGATTGGCCATTAGCAGTAGGGATTCCACCCTGGTTATTTTGGGCTGTTGGACTCCGTGCAAAACCAGAGGTTTCCCACAGCTGGATAATTCTCTTGGGGCTCAGTTGGCATTATAGGAGTTCAGTTCAAGCCCTCACCAGAAGCCTGACATCTACATATGCATGGTGTAAACTTTGCATGCCAAATCCTGTACATTTATTTCCTCTGCAGAGACTGTGCTGCTTTTGCTCCTTGTATGTTGGCTTCTGCAGACCTGTGAGTAGAAACCACCTAACGCTTCCAAGCCAAACATCCTGCTGATCTTGGCAGATGATCTGGGCATCTGGGATGTTTGTTGCTATGGGAACCTTACACTGAGGTAGAGTGTAGTTTGGGTCATGGGGTTGTGCCTTGTGTGCAGTTTAGTGGAATAATTCACTTAAAATCGACCAGTGCAAATGAAATTTCTTAGTGCTGCAGAATTCAGCACCAAAAATGATTATTCTCCAAGAGTAAAAATAGGGTCTTAGCCCTCTCAAACAACTTGATGTCCTGCTGAGTTTATAAGGGTTTTTCTGTGGCTGCTGTAATAAATAACCAAAAACACAGAGACTTAAATGTAATCCAGGAACCACCACCCCTCCCCCAGCCCTGGAGGGCAGAAGCTGAGACCAGAGTCCCAGGCTGAGCTCCCTCCATGGGCTCCAGGGAGGCTCCTCCTGACTCTCCAGCTCCTGGGGCTCCAGGTGGTCTTTTGCAGAACAATATAATGGCCCCTCAAAAGCTTAAGATTGAATCACGATATGACCCAGCAATGTCACAACTGGGTTCAGACCCAAAGGATTTGAAAGCAGTGATTCCAAAAGATATTGGCATATCCTGTGTTCACAGATATGGATGGATGGTTGGCTGCATCAGAAGCCCTGATCCCCAGTATGACTGGAGACTAGGGAAAAAAGCATATCTTAGTGGGGTGGGGGGGAGCTAGGGCCAAAAATGGGGCCAAGGAAAAGGTCTGAATGGGGGTCTTTGGAGGCCAGAAGATCTTAGAGAGTATGGGATATTTTCTTATTTTGGCTAAACTGTGTAGAGGATTTCACACAGGCTTGTAAAATTGTACTCTGTTCTGAGTCCTTTATTCTCAGAGTTAGCAAATGACTAGAATTTTACCCCAAATCCATCATTTATGTATCCATTTATGAATGAGCCATTCCTCCACCCACCCATCTGTCCATGTTTTCATCCAGGCATCATCCATTTGTCTATCTGCCCATCCATCCATGGTGGATGGATAGATGGATGGGTAGGTAGATAGATGGATGAATAGATGGGTAGATGGATAGATGGTTGCCTGGATGGATGGATAGATGGTTGCCTGGATGGATGGATAAATGGGTGGATGGGTGGATAGGTGGGTGGGTGGATGGATGGATAGATCGGTGGATGAGTGGATGGATGGACGGATGGGTGGGTGGGTTGATGGATAGATGGATGGATGGATGGATAGATGGTTGCCTGGATGGATGGGTGGGTGGATGGATGGATGGGTGGGCAGATGGGTGGTTGGCAAATTGGTAGATGGGTGGATGGATGGATGGGTGGGTAGATGTGTGGGCAGATAGGTGGTTGGCAAATTGGTAGATGGGTGGATGGGTGGATCGATGGAAGGGTGGGTGGGTGGATGGGCAGACAAATGGGTAAATGGGTGAATGAATGAATGGATGGATGGATGGTTGAATGGTGGATGAATGGGTGGGTGGGTGAGTGGATGGATGAATGGATGGATGGACGGGCAGATGGATAGTTGGCTGGATGGGTGCATGGGTGGTGGGCTGGCTGGCTGGCTGGAAGGACTGACAAGGTTCTTTAACCTTGGTCCTACTGGTACACTGGCCCAGATCACTCTGTGATGGGCCCATCCTGTGCTTTGTAGGATGTTGAACAACATTTCTGGTCTCCACCTGCTGCTCACCAATAGCACCACATCCCAAAGTGGGACACCTCCAGTGTCTCTGCACTTTTCCAGTTGTCCTCAGGGAAGCAAAACTTTTCTTACGGGGGGCCACTGAGGTGGTCAGCTTTAGGTGCGTGAAGAACAAGGTCTGAGCTTTTATAGCTTAGCTTCCACCAGATGCAGCCTCCTCCAAGGTAGAAGGGAAGAGACTAGCACCTGTCATCTGACAGTCCATGGGGAATTCCATGAGCTCTAGGGGCTGGGTCACTGCCTTTGGGATGCCTATCTATAGTGAGATTCTCAATCTATTTTTGCACGTCTGACTGCAAAAGCTCTTAGGTGAAGTGTTTCATCTTCTCTTTGAATTTTGCACATGAGAAACCTGGTAGGAAACTCAGGGTGCACCCTTCGTGGATGCTGGTGGGATATTTAAGGCACACAAGCCCCCTGGGTTGCATACCCCCCCCGAAAAAATAAGAAAAAGCCAAAAATGTAATTTTGTTGGGGTCCATCTTCCTCTAAGAAGCCCTGTGATGTAACCACAGAGTTATTGTGACAAGAGGTTCCCATAACCCACCCTAAGAGGAGAATGCCACTACGCAGATGTGCATTTCATACCCCGAACCCACCCAAGGTCCTGGATGAGCCCAGACTGCCTGGGCTCAGAACCCACGGCATTCCCCAGCTGGACAAAAGCTTCTCTCACAGCCCGTGTTTATACTCACTGTGCAACATCATCACCCCCAGAAAGTGAAACGGGCAAGGTGTCTGTGTGCCAGCCCCCCAGGCCAAAGCCAAAATTCAAAATCTGGGGTGCCCTTTGTAGCTTTGGCAACAGCTGAGGTGGGGGGAGGGCTGTAGGAGGAACCGCCCAGGGTGAGCCTCATCTGTCCTTTGCAAACTTAGAGAAGTGGGCACACTAAGACAGGTGCCACGCAGCCCCAGGAAGTTCCATGCAGGCCTCGTCTGAGGCCCAGAGCATTCCCAACCCTTTCCCAAGTGATATTCATCTGATTTTCTCAGGACCCCCAATATCGACCGGCTGGTGGAGGAGGGCATGAGACTCACCCAGCACCTGGTGGCCCCCCGTTCTGCACCCCGAGCAGAGCCACTCGGATCAGGTGGGTGTTGTGGGGACCCTGTACAGCAGCTCCCGGCTGCAGCCTGGACCCTATCGCCGCTCTAGCTTGGTAGTGATCCCGCAGAGACTGGGAAATTGAAAGCTAATGTGCCCTCCTGTCACCTTCCTGCAGTGTGTGCTCCGAACAGGACCTCGTATACCCTCGCCCCTCAGGACCCTTAGCCCCGTGGGTGTTAAAACCCACGCACAATGCCGGACGCGGTGGCGCACGCCTGTCATCCCAGCGGTTGGGAGGCTGAGGCAGGAGGATCACGAGTTCAAAGCCAGCCTCGGCCAAAAGGAGGCCCTAAGCAACTCAGTGAGACCCTGTCTCTAGGTAAAATGCAAAATAGGGCTACAGATGGGGCTCAGGGGTTAGGTACCCCTGGGTTAATCAAATGGGAGTCACAGATAACCACACACCTCTTCCTGAGGTCAAGATCATCCCTAGCTGATCTGGGACACACAGCACGCTGCAGATTCTGCGTGAATTGTGCTGATACTCAGAGAAAAAAATTGCTCAGGGAAAAAACACTCAACACAAATGTCTGTGCACGTCTGGTACTAGAGAAACGTTCTTTTCCTTCTGGTATTTTCCACATACCAGCTCTTGTCTCATCAAATTGCCAGGTAGGTGCCCTTGGTAGGCTGTGTGGAGGGAGCCTTCTGGGACGGGATGACCACCATCATTGATGGATGAGAAGCAGAAATACAGTCATTGACAGGTGAGATACAATGCTCCATAGATGATGATGGTGATACTGTCAATGAAGGAAGATGGATTAATGATGCTCAATTGATAGCAATCCTGTCAATAGATAATAGAGGAACAGGTGATAGCTAATGATGGGTGATAGAGGTATATAAAGGTGACAGATGCATAATGCACATACAGGTGACAGATAAATGATGTGTGGATAGAAAGGGGATAGATGCAACATAATGGTACCTGGAAGATAGGTAATGATAGATAGATAGATAGATAGATAGATAGATAGATAGATAGATACATGTACTGAGTTGGTTCTCATGATAGGCAAGGTGTGTCCAACTTATGCAGCTGACATTGGGGCAGATGATGCTCAGTGGTGGGGTCATACTGTGCACAATAGCACATTTAACAACCTCTCTGATCTGCACCCACTCCCTACCCAGAGCACCACCTCCCCACCTTCCCCAAGTGCTGACAGCCAGATTCTTGCCCACTGTCCCCTGGTGCCCAGAATCCCTTTGCTAAGACCTGTTCCTAGCAAAGGGAAAATGAACCTTGCTCTGCTGTGGGATCTGCAGGAATGGACAACGATGAGTACCTGGTCCTCTATTGGAACGCAGGCTTAGGCGGGCTTCCTGCCAACGAAACCACTTTTGCAAAAATCCCAAAGGAGCAAGGCTATACCACCAGCCTTGTAGGTATTTGAACACCTGATTCCCCTCCCATCCAATTGTCAAGGGACCAATTTCCTCTGGAGGAAAAAAAAAAAATCTTTCATCCTTCTCCACCTCCCGAGTTGGTATCTGGTTCCACTCCGGCCCTCTCAGATGGTTTTCAGTTCAGAAGTTCTCATTGCAGAGGTTTGGGGTTCTTTGATATATATTTTGCCTTCTTTCCTTCTATGAACCTGTCTATCTTCTTCAGCCCCAAGGAATCAGAAAGCTCTTCAGAGCCTGGCTCCACCACCTGTAATTCCAGTAGCTTGGGAGGCTGAGGCAGGAGGACCGCAAGTTAGAGGCCCACCTCAGCAGTTTAGCAAGGCCCCAAGTAACTCAGCGAGACTCTGTCTCTAAATAAAACACAAAAAGGGCCGGGGATGGGGCTCGGGGGTCGAGTGGCCCTGAGTTCAATCCCTGGTACCCCAAACCAAAAGCAAGTCTTGGTTGAGGTCACTCATAGCCTCTGCTGATTCAGGATCTGCTCTTTGGAGGTTTTCTTTCCCCTGACCACATCCAAATGGCCCCGGGGTTCTTTGTCCCAGGCAACAGCGTGTGCCCTTGGTGTGGCTGACCACCCACCCCCACTTGCAGGAAAGTGGCACCAGGGCGTGAGCTGCGCGTCCCGCGGGGACCACTGCCACCACCCACTGAACCACAGCTTCCACTACTTCTACGGACTGCCCTTCACCCTGATCAACGACTGCGACCCTGACAGGCCCCCAGAGCTGGGGGTCACAGTGGCTGCCCGGTTCAGCCGCTACACCTGCATCCTGGCTCTGGGCGTCCTCACGCTCACGGCTGCCAAACTCAGTGGCCTCCTCTCGGATCCCTGGACCGCAGTCGGGTGCAGGGCCAGCCTCGTCTTCACCACGTGGTTCTCCAGCTGTGGGTTCCTGTGACTCTGGAAAACTGTGTGCTCATGCGGAACCACCAGGTCACCAAGCAGCCAATTGATGTGGGAAGCACCACCAGACGGATGCTGCAGGAAGCCACGGCCTACATTCAAAGGTGGGGACCCTCACGATCTGGGGTGGGGGGCAGGTTCTGAGCCGTGAGCTACCCTGGGGTCCCATAGCAGCAGGTGCATTGAAAAGGTCCAAATTCACACTTCATTCACAAATGAAAGGAAGCTATCCTTCTTCATCGCTACATAGTATTCCACAGTGTATTTGCGGAAGGATTTTTTTATGGAGTCACTTTGCCCACCTCTGTCATCCTAGCAGGTGGGGAGGCTGAGGCAGGAGGATGGCAAGTAGGAGGCTAGCCTCAGCAACTGAGAGAGGCCATAAGAGACTCAGTGAGACTCTGTCTGTAAATAAAATATCAAAAGGACTGGGGAAGTGACTCAGTGGTGAAGCACCCCTGGATTCCATCTCTGGTGCTAAAAAAAAAGAAGAAAAAGGAAAGGCCCAACCTCTTCATATGAATTGGTTTCCACACTCGGATCTCTGCTTTGAGTTACCGGGTTGCACTGGAAAGTATCCAAGTAGTGGTCGTGCATCAGGGACTCCTTCCAAGGCCCAGGGAATGCCTGAGACCCCAGAGAGTACCCAACCATTTATATATAAGTAATAAATAAATATTCATACATTTACTACAATATATAGCTATTTCCCTATGCATACATACCTATGAAGATATTTAATTTATAAATTAGGGAAAGCCAGAAATTAGCAGCACCTAATAATAAAATAATAATGATGGCAATGTTCTGTAACACAGGGTACATGGGTGGGGTGTCCCGTCCCTCCCTCTCAAAATATCTTCCTGTACTATACTGACCATGGATGTTGTTTTACTCAGACAAAATTGCCACTGTGACCAAAAGTCCCAAGAAGAACATTTGGAGGAGGAAGAGTTTATTTGGGGCTCATGGTTTCCAAGGTTCAGTCCATGGTTGGCCGACTGACTCCATGGCTCTGGCTCAAGGGGAGCAGAACAAAATGGCAGAAGGGTCTGGAGGAGGAGAGAAGCTCAGGACAGGGCACCAGGAGGCAGAGAGAGCTCTGCTCAGCAGGGAAAGGATAGAGACCCCAAAGGCACAGCCCAGGGATCCCCTCCTCCAGCCACACCCTACCTGCTACAGTCACCACCCAGTGAGTTCATCCAAGTGGATTAATCCACTTCTAGGTCACACCTCTCATAATCTAATCATTTTACCTGTGAACTTTCTTGCATGGTCTCACTCATGAGTTTTTTTGGGGAACCCTCACAGTGAAATCCCAGCAGGTGAACCCAGGTCATGGACGCAGCACATTCAAGGTCCACTGTGGACACCATCATCTGCCGTCCATAATTCCAGTGGTTTTCTAATTTCACAAACAAGGACAGGCCCTTTCTCCTCTTTGTGTCCCAGCTGCACGTCCACAATCCTCTGGTGACCTTGAAAGCCTTCCTCAGGAGAAGCCGCCATGGTTTTTACAGAGACAACCTGGAGGAAATGGAGTGGTTTGTAGGTAAGTCAAGATCAAGAACGGGGGAGAGTACACCCCACTCGTGTCATTTGTTTGTTCATTTCTTCCCAGTGATAGTCTAATTTTGCACAAAACCAATCATTTCGTTAGCAATCAGTTTTGTGAGAAGCTGTCATTCAGCATCATCCTTAGTGGTTACAGGAAGCAGAGAGACAACGTTAGCTTTCGGCATCGTGGAGGAAAAGGGCTCTGCTTTTAGGGCTTTGGGACACGCTAGAGAGAAGCAAGAACTTGCAGACTCTTCCATCTGCGAGGGTTTCCTGGAGACGTGGAAGCCCTCGCAGGTCAGGTGATATGTCCTTGCATGAATATCCTGACATCTGAACTACGTGAGAGGCAGATGTCCCCAAGGAGGACAGCAGCTCACATCCCTCGTGAATTGGCCTCTGTGCCTTCAGGGGTAGGAAAAACTGCTGGTCTCCACGGTGCAGGGAGATACTGCTGGGTATGCAGGTGTCCCCTGCTCTGCTGATAATGGCCATCATAAATTTTACTGCTATTGGTTGTGGTTCCTTCCATGTGGGCTGGAATCTGTCATTGCTTTACCCCGCCCTGGGGCACCCTCTCACCCTTTTATTAGGGCACTTGACCCCACCGGCACTGCACATAAAAACCATGCCTGCTGACAACGTCCTGGATATTTCTTTGCAATTCTCTCCTGGTTTTCGAGGTGACGCAGTGCTAAGCAGACCTGGGCACGACAGTCTCAGCACCGTGATCTCACATGTCCCTGTGGTCTCTTGGCAGGGGGCTCTTTCTGTGATGGTCCAGTACAAGATGGCTTGTGCATAGAATGGGAAGCGCATGCCCCCAGCTGAGACCCGTGTGGGCACTCTCTCTGACACCTTCCACCTTCTCCACAGTTAAAGCCCTCCATGCCCTTGATTAGAACCATCTGAAGAACTCCACAATCACCCATTAGGACTCCAATCATGGAGGGTTACTGGAGGCCACAGATGAACACCAGCAGCTGGGGAGGTGCAATGGGATCTACAGAGGTGAGGGGCTAGCCACGGGGAGGAACAGAGACAGGAGGCCAAAGGAGTCTGCATCGGAGGTCCCAGAGCAAGGAGACTATGGAGGAGGAGGGGGGATGATGCTGAAGAGGAGGAGGAGAAAGAGACAGAGGTGGAGGAGGAGAATGAGGAAAAGAAAATGGAGGAGGAGGAGGAGGAGACAGAAGAGGAGGAAAGGAGATGAAAAAGAAAGACAAGGAGGAGGAGTAGGTGGAGAGATGATGATGTTGATGATGAGGAGAAAGAGGAGAGATGAGGAGGAGGAGAGGAAGGAGAAGGAGGAGGAGATGGAGGAGGAGGAGAAGGAGGGAAAAAGGATGGAAAAGAAAAGAGGATGAGAAAAAGGAGGAGGAGAAAGAGGAAGAGAATGTGGAGGAGGAGGTGGTAGGTGAGAGAAGAAGGAGGGGGAGGAGGAGGAAGAAGAAGAGGAGGAATAAAAGGAGGAGGAGATGAAGTAAGAGGAGATGTAGGAGAGATGAGGAGGAGGAGGAGGAGGAGGAAGAGGGGAGATGAGGGAGGAGGAGGAGGAGAGGAGGAGAAGAAGAAAAAGGAGATGGAAAGAGCAGGAAAAGGAGGCTAAGGAGGAGGAGGAGGAGAAGGAGGTGGAGGAGAAGGGGAATAGGAGGAGAAAAAGATGGAGAAGTAGGGGGAGGAGAAGGAGGATTAGGAGGGAAAAAATGGTGGTTGTGGTGGTGGT